>NC_054708.1:58547414-58719732 GCF_016097555.1 Gigantopelta aegis | reverse complement strand
TTATTATTATTGTGAGCAAAATTATGTAATGTTCAAGCCAAATCATTTTGCCTCGAATTTTTTCAATCGTTTTTTCCCAGTTTGAGGATTTTCCCCAGGACTGGTCGAATGAAAGTTCACATGATCAAGAGAACGCAATTGGTTTTATTTAGTCATGATTAATGTAAGCGTTAAGATTATAAATATTATTTCAGTAAATCTGGTTTAACTACATGTTATGTGTGTATTGTGTTCTTGTATTAGTAGCAGCTTAAGGAATCCATCGTATCTCTCAAACAGTGTACTCTAGTGGTGTCGTTAAACAAAACAAACTATAAACCATCGTATCACTGAGGTGTCTCCTTTTTTGACAGTAGTAAACCTGCGCCTGCATTAGTCAGCGCTCTGCTGTGTTCCCAGTGCTTCTCACGCACCGCTGACGTCACGTTGTTGCCATGTAACCACAAGATGACGTGCAGAGAATGTCATAAGATGGTGTCCATTTGTCCAGTTTGTGAAGGAGAGGTCGAAAAAGCTGTTGATGCAGGTAATACTCATTTTAAATATATACATCTGCAATTGGAACAAGGCTATCTGTGGAAGCCTATGTCCTCAAGATCTACAAGCTACAATTTGACCTACTTAGCAGTGGTGTTATTTATAAGGTGGCTTAAGCTATTCTGTACAAGAGGATTATATACAGATATTTTAAAAAATAAATTACAAAAATATAGAAATCTTGTTGTAATGCTAATTCGTTGTTTGTTTATAACTTCATTGTATCTACGTATATGGAATACACGTTATACTTTTGATTGGCTACCTCATGCAAAACGGAATTTCATGTTTTATTAGGTTGATGTGTTGAAGTATTGAACGAACATGCACCAACATTACATATGAACTGAATTAAAACCACACTGACTTCATTGAAAAATGACGATATAGCTTTCAACTACTCGCCAACAAGTCTGTGGTGATGTATAAATCTAGCTTTAGGTAGATATGCACTTAAGGTGATCTTAGCGCTAAGATCGGGCCCAAGAACATAATCAAAAATAGTGCTTAACCCGGAAATAAATAGTACATAGCTGAATTTTTCAGTAATAACAACTCCCCAAGTTTCCGAGATGTGCTAACTTATCTACAGTCATGAGGTCATGTCCTCAAGATCTACAAGCTGCAATTTGACCTACTTAGAAGTGGTGTTATTTATAAGGTGGCTTAAGCTATTCTTTACAAGAGGATTATATACAGACATTTTAAAATATAAATTACAAAAATATAGAAATCTTGTTGTTGTAATGCTAATTCTTTATTTGTTTATAACTTCATTGTATCTACTTATATGGAATACATGTTATACGTTTAGTTTCAAACTATGTTTTAATATTTCTTTAGTTAGAGTAATACATCTATTCAATTCGTATGAGGTTTTTAAACTCAATATAATTCAGGACCTCATAAGATCTAAGTCAGATAGGAACGTTTGTTCAGGATATTTTATGTTCTGCTGTATTTCTATAATGGCATCTCGGCCTGGTGAATTATTCACATGGTACAGAATTAATTTAATATGTTATTTTTATATAATATTAGAACATCATTCTTTCAGACGACACAGAATTGATTTTATATGTTTACATATATACAGAGCTCGCCATTTAAGGGGAGCTATCACTCTCGCTCCCCTTCTCTCCCCTGATACTAGTTCAAGAAGAATTCTTAATTAGCATGTGAATGGTGTCAATATGGTAATGGCCTCCGTGGCTGATAGGTGCAGGGTTCACATCCCGGTACCGGCTTCAAAATTACCAGCTTGTCCTTTGTTTTGTATTGATTTATTTGTTCATTAAACCAATAAAGACTTAAAACTTATTGAGATTAACAAGAAAAATCCATGCTGAAAGACGTTCCAAATGAATGAAGCTTCGTTATTGGTTTTGCTCGGTTTTCAAAATATACTATGAAAATATTTGTTGTTTATGACCCTCCCCATGCATCTAATAAGCCAACGTTTATAAATTAAGTTGAAAGAATTCAGTAAAGAATTTAAATAATGAATACCGCTAATTCTTCTTAACTTGCAGACAACAAGGAGATACATGTAGCTGAAGCTCTTCCTATTGAACTTGATTGAGGAGCAGTTGCATCACGCAAGAAACCCACACCTGCGTACGTTTTGGAGAAGAGAGAAGACGCTAAGAAAATAATTAATGCATAACACTTAGAAATTTGAGCATACGGCTATGTTCTGTTTAGTTTGAATTTTGTTTGAATTTTGTTTGATAAGTACACTATTATGTATTGTAATACGCTTTTGTGTCGGTCCCTTTGATTTTACCCGTGGTGTATCCCATAGTTAGACCACGGGCGTGTCTGATCTAAATTTTAGCTATTGCTGAATGGCTGAAGAAAGTTACGCCTACAGGTCACATATAGTTCAGCAGGAAGTAAATCAGAACATTGTTTTAAACAGTAACACTTTCACTAACATTACTAATAAAGCTACAATATAAATATGTAATAGGAGCGTGGTACAAGCTAGTTACATCATCCTTTTCCGAGAGATTCGTCTAGATAGATCACGGTTATTGCGGCAGTTGAGTGACGGGTGTAATAGATCTCGGGCTACGCCCTCGATCATTACACCCGTCACTCAACGGCCGCAAAAACCGTGGTCTAACTAGACAAATCTCTCGGAAAAGGATGATGTAACTATAACTTGACTATTTCAAGACGAGCAGATACGTCAATATTATTCACATATACATGAACGGACTCTAAACGGTTAAAGGCTTAAAAATTACTTTATAATTACAAAAACAGCAAAAAACAAATAAATAAATAAAAACCCCAAACAGCACAACACAACAAAATACACTTATAATTATCAGACGTCTTTATAAGCCAAGTGAGGGACGGGACGTAGCCCATTGGTAAAGCACTCGCTTGATGTTCGGTTGTTCTAGGATTGTATATCAATGGCCGTGGTATGCGGTGTCCTGTCCTGTCCTGGTGCATATGAAAGATTCCTTGCTACTGATAGAAAATGTGGCGGGTTGCCTGTTTAAAAATAACTAAATGCTCGACATCAAGTAGCCGATGATTTGTAAATCAATGTGCTCTAGTGGTGTCGTTAAATTAAACAAACTGTAACTTTAACTGTCTCCACTAGACGCGCAGTCCACAGTGAGTACAGTTTGTACATCCTCTCCAGTTAGAACATGTTCTATTCTTTATATCCGTAAAACGCGTCTGTCTGTTCGGAATCGCGGCTATGGTGTAAAATACACATGAATGCACTCGTTACCAGCCTTGGTGGTTTAGTTCAAGCCATTGATGTAAGGCTGGTAGGTACTGTGTTCGTATCCGGGTACCGGCTCTTACCGAGAGTGAGGTTTAATGGTCAAATGGGAAGATGTAATGCTAAACTTAGACTACCAACTGTCACGACGTAGTTTGTCAACTCGCCGATCTCTCGGCGACTTCTACGACTGAGCCCTCCTACAACTCGATTCTCAGCGTATACAACACCTACGGCCGATTAATTTGTAATCTGAGCTCACCCGTCGTAAGTTGAGAGTGGGGGTGTGGGGGGGGGGGGGGGGGGGGGGGGGGTCATTGGCAACATAACCAACGAGTTGGCCAACTCCGTTGTGACAGCTGTTAGACCGAAACTAACATAAGGCTACTACACCGACTTCTCACAGTGATATAGACGCCGGCTGAATTTTAACTGGGATTCATATATTGGATTGGGTGTGACAGGAATTGGTTTAAGGAGATGAGTGGTACTGCTGAATACGCATTTGTTAAGGGATCACAAATAGACGTGGAATGGGGTTAAGTGGGAGAGACAGACAGCAGTACCTGGTATAATCCGTGTTAGTAATAGTTTGACATTTTGACGTGGTCTTGATGATATCAAAGACAAGTACTCGGACTCATGAAAATGACTTACATGGGGGTGGGGAGGTGGTGGGGTGGAGTTGTAACGACAAGGTTGGACGACTGAATTCTGTGTCAGATATTCGTTGTATATGTGTTGATACTTTATATGTAACGAGAGAAAGAAATAAGGAAACACTTGGTATCGTAGACTAAATTGTAGTTGATTTTTGCGTCATAATATCTGCATAAAGTACAAAGATGTAAGGTGGCACTGAATGTCAGTAATGTAAAACCAAATGTTAATAATACGGTTGACAAGGGCCGCGGAATGTTGGGGTGGGGGTGGCAAGGATAACATGGCGCCGTCATATTTCCCTGACATTGTTTTAAGTCTGGAAATGCCATATTTGAACACATGAAATTCAACATTTTCTCAAAGTGCATAGCGCTGAATACCCCAGACAGGATCGGACATTAAAATGTCCATCAGCCGACCCATCGCACTGACAGTCCCCCCCCCCCCCCCCCCATACAGACCCTTTCAAATACACTTCACAGGCCGTGTTGGATGAGGATTTTGTTTGTAGTCACCCTTCCCTGTTAGTGTTGATGTGATCCCTTATTTCTTTCCATAAATATACTTCTCAAAAATAGTTTTAGTTATGTATTTTCTATGTCTGTGTACGTATACTAAGATGCGTCCAGTAATATTTAATCTGTAGTATAATTACTGTTTTGTAACTTAATGTGCTACTTTCCTTTCTTTTAATAGTTTGTGATTTTTTGTTGTGTTGTTTCAAGTGGTCAGACATGTTTTTGAAAATTTTTATGAAAATAGATGGGATTACAGAGACGTTCTTTTTACATGTTAAAATACCAAAAGATGTCTGGTGAAAACATCAAGCTAACTTTGGGCCAATTTCTCATGCCTGGTTTATTATTGGGGTATGAAAACCTGCAAGTTACACTTGGGCTAAAACATTGGTTATTTTGCAATTGCACCGTTCTCGAGCATGGGTTTCAATAACCTCAGCCTGTGATTGAACTTCGATCAACGTGCTATTTTACCATAATCACATCGGAGTTTACGTTCGTATTGTCTGGCTATGCATTTTTAGGGGCCAGTTGGAACCTTTATGTATGGGTGCTTAGAAAATGATACCTTAAAGTATGGCACAAGCACTAGCCCAGAACGCACTTCAATGGCTACAGAAATGATTAGTACAAGGTTGGAAATCGTGCAGTTCAGCTTGACGTAAAATTCAAAACAGAATTTCATGTTTTATTAGGTTGATGTGTTGAAGTATTGAACGAATATGCACCAACATTTAATATGAACTGAATTAAAACCACACCGATTTCACTGAAAAATTACGATTAGCTTTCAACTACTCGTCAACAAGTCGGTGGTGAAGTGTAAATCTAACTTTAGGCGTTACTTTCGAAATAAAACCACGATGTAACAAAGCTAATTATGTGTGTTTTCTAAATATTTGTATTTGTATGCTGAGCATTTCAGTAAGAACGTATATGCTAATATGCACGCCTTGGTGTTTGATCATGTAGCACAATACATTCCTACTTACTGTCTAGTTCCGTACATAACATGAGTGAACACCACTGGTTACATACGGAACCCTAACTTGGATTGCAGATTCAGTGAAAACCTGGCCAGATGCATCACAGAAATTAACATAAACATCAAGTTTAAGATCTATTCTTTATTTACATTAGGGTTTTAGGAAATTCGGTTCTTATATTTAATTGAACATAACATTAAAACAGTGATCATTGTGGGTGTCCCAATTTTTGGCTTATTATTTTGGAACATTTGAGAGAAAAAAAAATTTGGTCAGTCCATGGAGATAAAGTTTTCTTAAGATCTCTTTCACATGTATTCAGGGAATATTTTAGGGGGAATTGAAACAAAATTACTGTTCAATTAATTGTGTCTAGGGGTCAAAATGGTACCATTTTCAAAGATGACCCATATACAAAACGTGTTTTTTAAAAAAATAAAACATATATAATAAAGAAAGCTTGGGAACAGCCGTCAACCCACGGGTGCGAATGAGATGAGGTTTTCAGCGTGCAACGTAGCCTAGGATAAATCCAGTGTTACCTATCCCAGGCAAGACAAATTGGCCTTTAGGACTTCCGAAAACATGAGTCTCAAACATACGAGGACATAAAGGAAAAATGTATATTAAATCTTGTAATGCTGCAGAACAGAGAGACACTTGAGGTTGTTGAAGTGTGAACATGACTACGAGAACAATTTAAAATCACAACAAATGTGTAGTGTCGTGAATTTCGCTATTTTGTATTAATTCTGAGTAAAACGTTTTTGCAAATCTCTTTTAAATGTTTCCACTCTATTGGTCAGAGTCGACGCGTACGTGTAGACTGAATTTACAAAGCCTGTTTTGTCTTTCACGATGTAACTACATACACTGACAATTTTTAAATACCTACATTTAAGAAAAGCACACTTCGTACATTGGGCCCAGTTTGTTTAGTTTAAAAATTGCCTTTTCGTTTAACTGAAGAAGACCCTACATTACTTTTGAGTACACAATTAGTAACCTGATTCTTGTTGTATAGCCCAGAGCCCCGTTCCATGAAGTGATCTAAGCGCTAAGATCACCTTAAATGCATAAGGTAGTTATGCACTTAAGGTGATCTTAGCGCTAAGATCGCTTCATGGAACGGGGCCCAGGTAAATAAAGTCAAAATTATTGTTTAACCCGGAAATAAATAGTACATAGCTGAATTTTTCAGGATAGTTGAAGAATATCTACAGTAATAACAAGTTCCCAAATTTCTGAGACGTAAATGCATATTTATCGTCCCGTAACCTGATTACGTCAGTATCCTATGTTCGTGTTCAACCTTTGAGAGCCGTAATATACTATAGAATAACAAGGAATATTTCTGTGCAGTTTTTTGTGCCATGTCTAAAGCCTTTGACAGAGTATGGCATAAAGGTAAAACGGCATCTTAATAAAGTTTTGATATTAATTTGCAATTATTATACATGTGTTTGTGTGTATATCACTGTGTACGAACGGAAATGTACATTAATTTGACTAAATGACTAGCTGCGATTTTCTGTACCGCTAGCTGCATCATTAAACTACGACCTATGCAGTAGTTAATAATGAAACTAACCATACAGAACTTCACTTCTTCGCCTAACGATAAGGTTTCTCCCGTCTGACTCGGTAATAAAGAGTTTCGGGAGCAAACATGGACATATTTTTCAGTGGAATAAACACAGGCAGCAAATCGTATATCATGCCGTATATTAATTTAATACTGCAAATAAATGCATTATTGGTGAAAATACGCAAACATATCGGAGCAGCAAGGCCAGTGACATTGTCAGACATGGTGTAACGGACACAATTTCATATGTAATTTAATAGTTACGATCGACTATCTACCTGCAATTATTAATATTATGCAGAACCATTAAAACTACATTCCCTGGAATATTTTTATTATTTAAGCATATAGAACAGAAAATCCAATTACGTTTGGTGCATATATGACGCCGCACTCCGCATTGGTTTCACTACGCTGGCTTATCCAGGTCAAAAACAAAGCCATGATTTTGAAAGTGGAACACTTTTGACGGGCTCGTACCGATCTCGGTTTTCATTGGCTTATCACAAGTATAGAATTCCCCAACAAGAGATCACGTGAGATTTCGCAATTTTTGAACAAATTTAACTGTCTTGATTGAGGGGTCGTCTCATATCTCCAAAACATATTTATATCCATAGAGGTATGGTACAACGCCTTTCCAGGAGTCGGTGAGTGGGGGATTTGCCTTGAAATGTTGACAGTGGCCAGCTATTGGCATACGCGTTACATGTAAGGGGGTGTTATTAATTACGTAACGCTCTAGGGGTAGAAGAAGAGGGTACTGTGTTCGATTTACGTAACATTTTCAAGACTATATGTTATTTTTATTCATTACTTAGACCTAAAAAGGTGTTTTTTTGGAAATGCGCGGTCAGTCTAGGATCGATCCCCATCGGCGGGTATACAGAAAGACCATGGTATGTGATATCCTGTCTGTGGGATGGTACATGTAAACAATCCCTTGCTAAAAAAATGTAGCGGGTTTCCAAGGCGCATGTGCAGGGATTTCAGCGGGGTTGGGGTTATAGACTGTGTTAAGCGAAGTTTATATGGGGCCATGCTCCCCCCAAAAAATACATAAGCTTGGGTAAGTAAGGGTTTCGACCTCCAATACCCTCCTCCTGCACATGCACCCGATTCCTCTCTAAGATTATATGTCAAAATTACCAAATGTTAGACATCAACAGCAGATGGAAGGAAGGATAGGATATGTTTTATTTAACGACACACTCAACACATTTTATTTACGGTTGTATGGGGTTGGATGATTATTAAATCAATATGCTTTATCTTTGATGTCGTTAAACACACACACACACACACCCTCCCCCCAACTTTACCCTTTCCAAACGATATAATATTTATTTGAATTTGTCGATTTTAACACGTAAAATTAAGAAGTGAAAACGTCCATTGTCTACTTTTGTATATTTTATTTTTAAAATATATACATAATTAATGTGTTACTAGTATACAAACTAAACTTTGAAAGTTCTACTAACACTTTATAAAATATCAATTCTGAAATAGGAAGGTACGACTGTCGATAATACGTTGTCAAGATCAAACCGGTTTTAACTAAAGACTCTAGTACCGTATCCTCAACCGAACGTTCTTCGTACAGTGCAAGATTTCTCTTTTAATTTTTTGAGACGAACCCTACAATTTGAAATCGGCAAACGCACGTGTTAACTGAAACTGACAACAGGCTGTCGTTTGTGCTTTGCCGAGCTATGGCGGCACAGGCGACGAATCAAGCGTATACGTTTGACGATATCCGTTCATAGCGAACACACACGACTTTTTTAAAAGTGTATTTGAACTTTTATTTCACATTTGTACATGATGTTATAATATGGTACGAAGAACGTTCGGTTGAGGACACGGTACAAGAGTCTTTAGTTAAAACCGGTTTGATCTTGACAACGTATTATCGACAGTCGTACCTTCCTATTTCAGAATTGATATTTTATAAAGTTTTAGTAGAATTTCAAAGTTTAGTTTGTATACTAGTAACACATTAATCATGTATATATTTTTTAAATAAAATATACTAAAGTAGACAATGGACGTTTTCACTTCTTAATTTTACGTGTTAAAATCGACAAATTCAAATAAATATTATTTCGTTTAGAAAGGGTAAAGTTGGGGGGGGGGGGGGGGTTGTTTAACGACATCAAAGATAAAGCATATTGATTTAATAATCATCCGACCCCATACAATCGTAAATAAAATGTGTTGAGTGCGTCGTTAAATAAAACATATCCTATCCTTCCTACCACCTGCTGTTGGATGTCTAACATTTGGTAATTTTGACATATAATCTTAGAGAGGAATCGGGTGCATGTGCAGGGGGAGGGTATTGGAGGTCGAAACCCTTACTTGCCCAAGCTTAAAAAAATTGAAATGTATTTTTTGGGGGAGCATGGCCCCATATAAACTTCGCTCAACACCGTCTATAACCCCAACCCCGCTGAAATCCCTGCACACGAGCCTTGGAAACCCGCTACATTTACAATGGATCGTTTATATGTACCATCTCACAGACAGGATATCACATACCATGGTCTTTTTGTATACCCGCCGATGGGGATCGACCCTAGACTGACCGCGCATTTCCAAAAAACACCTTTTTAGGTCTAAGTAATGAATAAAAATAACATATAGTCTTAAAAATGTTACGTAAATCGAACACAGTACCCTCTTCATCTGCCCCTAGAGCGTTACGTAATTAATAACACCCCCTTACATGTAACGCGTATGCCAATAGCTGGCCACTGTCAACATTTCAAGGCAAATCCCCCACTCACCGACCCCTGGAAAGGCGTTGTACCATACCTCTATGGATATAAATATGTTTTGGAGATATGAGACGACCCCTCAATCAAGACAGTTAAATTTGTTCAAAAATTGCAAAATCTCACGTGATCTCTTGTTGGGGAATTCTATACTTGTGATAAGCCAATGAAAACCGAGATCGGTACGAGCCCGTCAAAAGTGTCCCACTTTCAAAATATTGGCTTTGTTTTTTACCTGGATAAGCCAGCGTAGTGAAACCAATGCGGAGTGCGGCGTCATATATACACCAAACGTACTTCGATTTTCTGTTCTATATGCTTAAATAATAAAAATATTCCAGGGAATGTAGTTTTAAAACTATTTTATATTGAAATTAGACCAAAACGCAATTGTGTAATGATAGTCTCATGTTTATGCACATTAGAATTTGTCTGTCTTATTAGCTTGAATTCCCAATGTATTGAATGCACCGTAGCTTGTCTTTTTGCCTTGTAAATAATGTAGTTTTTATGAATATTCTAAAGGCTTTCTGTGAAATTGTTTTACGCTAATTTTAGATTGAAAAAGCAATAAGAAATGCTAGTTTTATGTTTATGCACTTTAGAAATTTCCAGTATTAGTTATTTCAAGTTGGTAATGTTTTTGCTATGGGCTAAACTGACGTATTTATAAAAGTTGGAGTTTCTCAGGATTTAGAGTGTGCATTTACAAACTGTAAATTGCAAACGGTAGCAGAACCGAAAAGCAATTACTTTATTTATTGAGCAATTGTGTGCATAACGTAATTATTATATTCTTCAAAAAAAAAATATAGGGGAACTCTAATACGAATTTACAATTGCCAAAATTGTAAGGTGTATTAGCTGTGGGGAATGGTTATATGATACTAGTGAATTAATTGGGCAAACATTACAACCGGTAGTTCAGTATTACAATAAATTTTGTGACCACCAAAGATCTTGAAGGACGATTGGGGTCAAAAGTAAAATTTGAAAGTTGACGGGTTTTTTTTATCAGTAAATCGCAAATTCAAACAATAAAAATTACTAAAAACAAAACAATAGCAACTGTATAATCAACAGAATGAAAAAGATTGACAGAAATAATGTTCTACTGTCATTAATCGACCTTCCTGGAAATTGTCAAAATCGAGAATGACACCCCACGCACGTGTACGGGGCAACTGTGTGATGCACGTGCAAACTATGCAATGTGTTTCGGTGTGTTGATAAACAGACCTGAACGTTCTTTACTAGGATGTCTGTGGTCAAAACGTATGTTCGGTCTGTGATCGATTAGCTATTTTATTACGTATGGTCGATTAGCTATTTTCTTAGTTAAACGTATCCTAATATTGTTTGTACATTATGTCAAATCATTTTATTAATTAATTGAGTAATAATTGTAAATCTGATTACTGTAATATTAGTGCTTTTAGGAACTATATCCTTGTATGCTGAGAACCTGTTTACACACACTGGTTGCTTAAGTCAGATATATACAGAACTTCACATACGTTGTTTTCGCTTCCTATGTATTGCACGAGTTTATTTTGCGCAAGAATATATACGACGAGACTGCATAGCGGTCGAGTTGTATGTTCTTTCGCAAAATAAATATTTAAATTGACACTGGAATATTTTTAACTTATATTTTCAAATTAAATCTTATTAACTTACCATCTCTATTTGATTAACTTAGTTTATCGAAGTAATATGTATAAGCAATTGCAGCCTGCAGTTAAAAGGACATTCCTGAGTTTGTTGCAATTTTTAAGATGATATCGACTAGCAGACTTTTTAACGATTGTAATTACATATCAAATATATTTTTCTGCTTAAAATATTAGTGGCTGTATATTAAACGTGTTTCTGGTCGTTTTAATATTTGTACTAGGTTAAATTTCATTTTATTTCCTAAAATATATTTTTTCGTACGTACGAAAATATTTGGAGACAAAATCTAGTTTGGGATTCTTACAAATATTAAGACGAACAGAAACACATTGAATATGCAGACACTGATATTCTAAACAAGAAAATATATTTAATGTGTAAGTTTAATCGTAGAACTATTTTATTAGTCGGAAACATCTTACAATGCAGCAAACTCAGGAATGTCCCTTTAAGTTTACATTTATTGGAGATACAGTCATCACTGGTTTAATATAACTGGAGCTGAAAGGAAGATATCTATCTATCTGTTGGAAACTTACCTGTGAACATTAACTTTATGTTTATTCACTCATAACTTTTAAATAAATTTATAATTCTGGAAACTGGAACACTTCATCTTTGTCGTCTGTGAATGTTATTTATATTCTCTGGACATTGTTGATATTCTTGGGACGCGGCCACAACAATATCAAGCTATCTACCTATCTATCTATCTATCTATCTATCTATCTATCTACATACATACATACATACATACATACGTGCATATATATCAGCTATCAGTATTAGAGTGCAATCACATAAATACACATCAAACAGTCCAGTGTAATGTGTAATGGACACAATTTTAAACGTGTGCGTATATATATATATATATATATATATATGATGCACTAATCACCAGCAAATAATATCTATTTAGGCGAAAAGCACCATGGTAACCAACGTGTTGCTCACATTGTTGCCAGGATGGATTCTTGAAATAGTCTGCGACGTAGGAACAGCTAATGATTTGAGAAATGTCAGTTTTCATAGAACGATGAATTTATATGCATCAAGACTAGTCTAGCCAGTCTGTCTTCTCACATGGTGTTTCGTAAATAGGTTTTAACACGCCGTAGTCAAAAGAAAGCCCCCCCCCCCCCCCCCACCCACCACCCCCCAAATAAATAAAAAATAATACAAATGTGATTAATGTTTGCCATTGTTACAGCACTGTATATCACTTTTCTTGATCCAGTAGCAGCAACGATGGTATATATATATATATGCCAACATATTTTAGAAGGCACACATATAGAATTCATCCACAAAGGTTTATTTTGGGTACACAGGGATATGAATCGTTCGGTTAACAATGTTATTTATGTAATTAAATGCCAAGGTTGCAAAGAATAATACATTGATCATACCACTCAGCTGAGAGCCAGAGTACGCGTACACAAACAGCCAATAAAACAACCTGAAACAAGATGAATACCCTTGTGTTCACATTTAAATATATGTGCGGCACAAAAACATATTAAATTCACCATTTTCCCATTTTATCACATAGATACCAATGATGAAATGAAAAGAAAGACAAAGGAAATGTATTTTATTAGAAAGTTTTGTCCACTTCTTAATGCTCTTCGTTAGATAAAAGCAACAATGACGTAATTAAATCAAACCCCTTCTACTGTAGTAACGTCATAATATGTATGACGTCATATTTAGCAGTTATTCAGCAATTCCTTTCTGAAGATAAGATTGAAACATGTGAAAGGATAGTTATTTCTTAAAATTGTTTTTTAAATATATATAATTCCAATCTCTAAAAATCCCTTTATTATAAACCCTTGGATTGGTTAAATTCGTATCACGTGATGATAAAAACTGGCATTCATAGCACTATGAATCTCAGTTTAGCACTATTTTTGGCTATATAGCCGGAACTACTTTATGAATTATGTCAACAAAGGAATCCCCGAGGAATTTCCTTGAGATTCTATTTTTAGACATCAAACAGTAATCGTCTGCCGTCAAACTTGTAAACATCTATAAATCTTCACATATAAATTACACCATACAAAATAGGTCGCTTCAGACATTTTTTATTAAAGGTTAAAAGTTATTGAAATTACTTACGTTACATGTTTATAGTGAATTCAAAATCCCACAGCTAAAAATCTATTTTGTCGATCCAAAAAAAGTGTATAATTCCAATGGAATTTGGTCTTTTACAAAAGCGATTTCAAAAACAAAATTCAATCAGTTCATGCCAACCATTAGCAGTAACGCGCATTCAACGGCATTGTAGTATGACGTACACGGTACACAACACATAGCCACTGCGATCCAGTCTTTAAACGACTCGGGTTTTGAAACTAGGCATATCATGTACATATCGGGACACAGAAACGAAGCTTCAATTCGAAGCTACAACAGAGAATGTTCCACTTTCCAAAAACGAAACATCAGCATGACACTGTCAAATGTCACGAATACTTGTGTCGCACCACTTGAAGTCACACATGCCAAAACCATCCTGTGTTGCCACTTCCACAATTACAAGGCCAGTAAACACAGAAACTCGCGACACACCCGTTTCATCCATTTCCGGAAACATTGAAACCACTTTCTCCATGTCAAATCTATCAACACATGGAATTTTCACGCACTCAAATATTTTATAACTGTAATTTCAACGTCGTAATTGGTAAATCTGGACAGTAATCAAAAAATGGCGCCCATCCACAGTTCGTAGTTAAATATTCATACACCAACCGCTTCACATATAAATTATACCATACAAAATAGATCGCTTCAGACATTTTTATTACAGGTTAAAAGTTATTAAAATTACTTACGTTATATGTTTCTAGTGAATTCAAAATGTTTCTACTTGGTATTGATATTTAATGCAAAAAATTAATATGAATTGTATTAATGATTGTAACATTGTCATTCTCTCATTCGGCTATTGACGGAAAAAGCCGAAACTACCATAGGCATGTCCGCTAATGTTGAGTATGAATTTCGTGTTAATAAAATAGTAAATAGTTGGAAAATAGAGTTCACTTTTTATTTTAAAGAGGTTTACATTAATGACATGGCTAACGCGCTACGCCATTCATACAGTGTGTAAAGCGGTTTTGCGTTTCATACTAGCATGAAACTCAAAAAATTTCACGTTCAATTCTTAAATATATATGTGTGTGTGTGTGCGCGCGCGCGCGCTCTCCCCCCCCCCCCCCCACCCCACCCCCTTTTTGCCACCTTCCTACCCCACTGGTATATGTACATAGATAAAACTTTTTTTGACGTGCGTTTTCGACTGGGTTATGTTTTTGGGTTGTGCCTTTGTACTGGTGTGTGGGGCTTGTTTTGTAGACTATTGTTTATTTGGGGGGGGGGGGGGGGGGGGGGGGCAGATTTGTTGTTGTTACTGGGGTTTTCTTTGGGGGAGGTAAAATTCTTGGGGGGGGGGGGTATTTTAAAAATATAAGTTTTTTGTTTTGCCTGCCACTTACGCTTATAATAATGTATACAAAAATGTCTTCATTTTAACATGTTGGACATCTACCTACCTTAAATAATCGGAATGCAAGACTAATAATTTGCAACAAACAGGCGCGTATGCAGGGAATTGTGTATAGAGGAAGTCTAGACCTCAGGGGCGTGCGCAGGAAATTTTGAAAAATTGACCCCTTCTAGGGCTATTCTGAGGTGTTTTCTGCTGGCTAGCCGAGCTGCTTTCTGACCACATTTTTTTGGAAAGAAATTACATTATCATGTACGCGCCTGGACCTAGGCCAGGAACATTAGCCAAAATATAACAAGCACCTGGAAAAAATTAGTAGAAAGCTGAATTTTTCAGGAGAGTTCCAGAAAACCATACGTAGGCCAAAATTCTGCAAATTCTACCCTGTGGCATTTTAAAATTCAAGATGGCCGCCAACACATCAGAGAAAAATGGGAAAACTCCAAAAGCGTCATAACTGCTCAACCATCAGCCTTAGAAAAAATATTTTAATGTGTAAATTCATATTTGACGTGTGATGAATCCGATGAAGCTATATACAGTTGTCTTGGAGCCGAGTTAATCAGCATAAATCCAAAATGGCCGACAACGAGACCAATATTTAGCTCCGAAATCGAAATATTTGCATAACTTTATAACTATATACTACAGAAAGATTATATTTGCATCCATATACTATAAAAGATTACAATAAGCAACTAAAATGAACTTTTGACTACTCATAATTAGCTTACATTAACTCGAGTCTGGGAACTCTAATCAATAAAATCAGTTTCTGCATCAATAGCATGATAATTTGTGCAGTTGTGTCCACCACAGACAGTACATAAGAAGGTGCACTCCAACCCTGCCCTGTAACAGCCCCACCGTTGTCCACACATTCTCTTACAGGTACAGGATATAATTTTCAGCAATTTCTCTGGAGCAACAGGCCTGTCATTTTCCATTGGAACAAGTAGTCCATCCCTGTACTATCATTCCCATTCAGTTCGTGACAACTCTTTCCCCTGTCATTGCTGGACAGTATGGTATATTTTGCAGCTGCTGAAGTTGGAGATAAAGATGCTTTATGAACAGATCGAAAATACATGACATAACGATGCTTGTCCAGTGACTTCGATCTAACTACTCCATATAGCGTTAGCAGAAATAACTCTCCAACACTTATTCAATACTTCTGAATGCTGTTAGACTGAGAAAAGACACTCAAACAGTCCCAGTTGTCACCATCATCAACCTGTGCAAGAGCCTTCTTCTTCCCTTGATTGTAGAGAGCAGACACTGTATCAGACCCTGTGTTTGCATGTACAAACATCGAGTGACGTTCACCTATACAGTATACTTGCAGTGGGTTGTGCCCATAAAGCATATACAGATCCGTATTTTAGGTGACCTGTAAATCGGTGTCAGTCGCCACAACAACAACAGGTGAATTTTGTGTTTGGGCAGCATCCATGGCAGTTGATGCAATCAACCAGTCAGCATCTGTGATACTATGCTTCAGTCAGACCTACTCCCTCAAATTTTTCAATGAACATTTTATTAAGCGATCTTTATTTTTGCCATTTCCCCCAAAAGCCTTTTTAGATGTTGTAGTTGTCATTTCCAAATCAAAAACTATATCAGCTGATGTATTCTACTGTACTCGTCGCTGTTGTTCAACAGATGTTGTTGAGGTTGCACTGCCATATCCATCAAATACTAAGACAGAGTCTGGCCCATAGTGTTCAAGCACACATGATACATAGTGGTCACAGACGTGATCACATGTGGCATCAGTAGGCCACAGCAAGCTTTGGAGGAGGTGACCTCTATCAAGGAAGAAGCGTGCATCATCGGGAAGTTGAAGGTGGACACTTACTTTTGAATTTAGGATGTTACCAAGAACACTCTTCGTGTTTTCCTTATAATCCCCTTATCAAATAAGAAGGGTGGCTGTTTGGCAAATTCGTGAAGGAGATAAGCTACCATCTCAGAACTATTCTTAATCACACATGCGACCCGCATGAATAACAATGTGCTAATCACTTCCAACTTAACACCACGGATAGTGATACGGTTTTGTTTTACCACTGATGCTGGTCACTCTGTCCAGCTTCATGTTGACATACGTTTGCCCAGTAACAGCCGAAGCAGATTTTATGCCAAGAGCAACAGCTTTATCAGCATTGTCGCACTTCTCAGCAATGACACCACTTGCTACACAGATCAGCGAGTTATTGTGCTATCCATAGGTGAATGGAGAATGCACTTCCAGGAAGGTTTCATAGTTTTTTCTATCTCGTCTTTTTTATCTCGGACTGTGCTACTGGCATGAAGGTCCACATGCTTGTCAGAGGTGTTATTGTGTACACCCGTAAAAGTTTCCAAGGCATCACAGATCGGGATACAGCGGGGCACTTTATGCACCCATTTGCTCAGCATGCTGTCTGTAATTCCTCGACCATGTGCCATACCTCTAGAGATTTTCAGCAATTGCATCACATCTTGTTCTATTGTTTGGTTACTGAAGTTTCCATTTCATAATTTATCTGTTCTTCGAATAGTAAAATTGACTGAAACATACTTTATTACTTTTTAAAGAACAAAAGTTACACAACTTGCCAGGCCTTCTCCAAAAATGGTAAAATAACCTCTCTTTGTGAAGGCATAATACTGCTCAGCAGACATGATAACCATCAGCCCTTTCATCTGATCAAGCTAGAGACGGGCAGATATTGCATATGCGATGTGACCAGCAGCATGGAACAAGGGGTTCATTTCACTGACTACATCCCAATCCCCAGTGCGCTCTGCTCGGATGAAATGCCTAATGAGGGACACTTGTTTCAAATATTCAACCCAAAGTTTACCCATTCTACTTTGAGTGGCGGCATCTTCCATCAGGCTGTCCTGAAGTAATACCGTAACTGGAAAATATATAACATGTTAACAACTGAAGTGATTCACAATCTGTCTTCATATTCACTACAATATGAATATGTTATTAAAACATTGATCTTAGTATATTAAATACATTATATTTATTTTGATTTATGAGGTATTATTTGTATTTCTACAAACGAACAAATCAAAACTACCTAATAAAATGATATATAAATATAAGAATAACAAAGTTGGGATCAGTCTTCTTCATTTATAGTATTAAGAAACAAAGTGTAAATGCCATTTAGCTAATGATATGGGTTGGCGGCCATTTTGTTTATTGACAATCAAATGGAAAAATACTAGCCATTCCATCAGAAGGTACTCCTACAATGCTAAAAGGGTAAATTATTGTTGCCCAACAAACAAATGATAGTGAAATTAGTAACATATTTAGTCCACTGGTCAAATAATGTTATAAAACAAGAAAAAGAAAATTGATACGCAAGATCAACATTCACTTGCAAGGTCATAATTCACACACATGTTGAACAAAAACAGACATTTTGTGTTTTGCCCTATCTCCATTTATCACGATTTTGTTTGTAAAACCCCTCTTCAGTTTAATATATGGTGAATCATGTATTATTTCAGTTCTAAGGTAAAAAAAAATGCCTGTTTTTTGAGCCGATTATTAGCTTTGTTGGTAGCCATCTTGGATTATTTCAGATGGAATTGAAACATATTTGCACCCATTGAATTCAGCACACTACAAACATGGATTTACACATTAAAATCATTGTTCTGAAGCCTGTCGTTAAGCAGTTGTGATGCTTTTGGAGTTTTCCTATTTATCGCTGATGGTAATGGCGGCCATCTTGAATTTTAAAAAATGCCACAGGGTAGACTTTGCAGAACTGTGTGATGTTGGTACAGGTATGACTTTCTGGAGCTCTACTGAAAAATTCAGCTTTCTACTTTCTTTTCAAGGTTATATGCTAATGCTCCTGGCTTAACTGGCTAGTGGTGTTTTCAGGGGAAGGGTCGGGTCATGCGTCCCCATAAATACATTGAAAAAAGAACAACATAATAAACCACGTGCGGAGGGGGACTGTTCTGATCGGAATATTACATATAATCCGTCCCATTCTTCTACAAAAATGTTGTTTTTTTTTTTTTTTTTTGTTGTTTCTTTCTTTCTTTTTTGTTAATAATTTCAGTTTGGTTTGACGTAAAAATAAAAATAAAAGTGTTTTGTAAATAACACAAATATACTATTGTTGTGTATAATTTAGAAAACAAGCATCTCAGAAATAAATAACTTGTAGTAAATTTCATAGTGTGAAAAAAAAAAAATGCGTTCCCCGTGTCACGAACTATAAACATATGTTTCTATCATCTAACTAGTACAACTGTTTTACTGTCACACACACTTCCTTAAAACTGTTGGTGTGTTTGCATGTTTAAATGAAATTATGATAATTAACGTGATCCGAGATTGCAGCTTTGAAAAACAATCCAAAATTTCCATGCAAGAAAACTAAAACTATCAGGGTGGGCGACAGCTCGCTAGATTCATCTCCTATATTTAACACATGGCCAATTATAACAACACGTAATTTCATCAACTTAATTTTTACTTGTACCATTCTTTATTTTTAAAGCATAGGTGGGAACATTTATGATGTCAGGGACTGACATGAATAGGCTAAATCTCAGCTGAAGATTCACAAACAACTGTGATCAACAGCCATACTTAAGGGCCTAATTGTTCTCGGTAATTTCTATAAATAAATGTGTGTAATACTGAATGTAAAACAGTGTTTTTTGTTTCTAAAAAATGGTTGCTCGTAACATAAAATGGTATTTTAAAGATTCTTCAGTTGCCTCTAACTATTCAGTGTAACTACTAAAACTACTAGTATCATACTTCT
This sequence comes from Gigantopelta aegis, assembly GCF_016097555.1. Taxonomy (NCBI): domain Eukaryota; kingdom Metazoa; phylum Mollusca; class Gastropoda; order Neomphalida; family Peltospiridae; genus Gigantopelta; species Gigantopelta aegis. The sequence goes on along the minus strand of NC_054708.1, from coordinate 58,699,912 downwards.
ATATACATTATGTCCTGAGATTACAGGACTTAAAATAATATAACACGGACATGGTTTCAGTTAGCAAAATACCATTTCTCAAAAACTGCTTGTAATAGAGCTCATGTGGATGTTTGGAATATTTGGTATAATCTGAGACTGAACTGCGTGGGCGACCCTAACTACGAGTATTTGAGATGGATTTACCCTATTAATGTTATTTTGATATACTAGATGTCATTACATAATATTGATATTCTTAATAGCTTAATTTTTACAAGAGAACGGTCCTTGTATATGGATATTCCCCCTTCATAGTCCATTCCTTGACGTGGTGAGGGGGCTTGTATGTCTCAGCGACCCAGAGAGTTATCCAGCAGGCGTTTTGGCTTCTGTTAGGGACACCCGAGCTGGACTGGTCAATAGGTAGAGGCTAGACTGATATGGACTAAGGGTGAGGTAACCCTAACAGAAACCTCGAATGTTGAAGTCAGAGGTATTGGGCTGCATGGCGCACTCTAATAGGCACCAATACCATGCATCAACAGCTATTATGACTACATTTCTGGACAATAATGATGTGATCGGTGCTCGCCCTGTGATGACTCACCAGGCAGGTGCAGCGCCGGGCTCCTTACCTCAAGGGGGCTCATACTCAGCCAGGGGACGAGGAAGTAAAGCTACTGGCAAGACAAAACAACACTAGAAAACACCCCTATCAACATAATACACTAGAATGCTGATGGAGCATCTGTTGCATCCAAGAATCCCATCTGAAAGAATCAATGAGCTTCAAGGTCAGAGGTTACCAGACCTTCAGAAGTGATCGCAGTGGAAGAACCAAGGGTGTGGTAGTCACTCTGGTTAGGAACAACATCAGTGCCATTGAAACCAATAGATATATGGAGGAAACTGAATTCATTTGGGGTTAAGATCAAACCAAAAACGTCTGAGCTTCACATTGTAAACTTCACATTAGTCGGGATGTAGGACCACAGCTAGGGGAGCAGTCAGGAAAGTATATGCTCCTTCCTGGAATAAAAAACTTCAAATGGTACACGATGAACTCGCATGGGTAAGGGAAGAAGCAGAGTCTAACCCGAGCCAAAATGACAACCTAAAGCTCCAGCATGCTAAAGCCATATACCTCAGAACCAAGATTGAATCCAAAAGAAAAAAGCTGGAGAGACAAAACTCCTGTACTCAACCTTGAAAAGGACAGCAGCACCAAATTATGGAAACGTACAAAACAACTAAATGAGGAAGAATCCCATGGACAGAAGATCATTCTAATGGAGGATGGAAATATACTCACGGGTAAGAAATGTGCTGACCTTTTAGCAAAGACCTATGCCAAGGAAAGTGATATTACCATCACAACAACTCAGATGAAAGAAGCACGAAGGGAACAAAAAGAAACGACAAGTAGAGCTACCCCGCAAGATTCCATGACGAATAGTATAATTCTACCAGAATTTAAAAATACCCTCAGACATCTAAAAAAATAAGAAATCTCCAGGACTGGGTGGTATTACTTATGAAATGCTGAAACACCTAGCCAATGCTGTGCGATCCAAGCTGTTGAAAATGTTCAACCTAAGCTGGTCTGAAGGCAAGGTGCCACAAATCTGGAAAGAGGCGGTGATGATACCCATACTGAAAAAAGGTAAAAACAAACAAAAGGCAAGCAGCTACAGACCCATCAGCCTAACTATCTGTGTCTGCAAGACCCTTGAGCGCATCATCAACCATCGGCTTCAACAGTTTCTTGACACTGAGAAGGCAGGATCTGAACAATTCCTCAGCACGGACGACCATGTCACCTACCTGTCGCAAGTAATCAAAGATGCTTTCCATGTGCAGAAGGTTGTTCTTGCCTCCTTCATTGATCTCCAAAAGGCCTTTGACACGGTGTGGAAAGATCACCTGCTAGCAAAGCTACAAAAACGGTATATGTGGCAACATGTACAGGTGGACCAAGTCTTATCTTCATAACCAAAGGGCGAGAGTAATGATCGGTGGCCAACACAGACAGAAAGTACTCATACACCATCGAGTACCTCGAAGAGGAGTACTGTCATCCAATCTCTCTTCGTCATCTTCATCAATGACCTGGTCACACAACTACCCAAAGGGATACATGCAGCACTATATGCAGATGACCTAGTTTTGTGGTGCTCGGGGGAGTATGCAACAACAGCAACATATCGCATGCAGCTTGCCATTGACAATGTTACATGTTGCTTTCGAGACTGGTGCATGACAATCAACAAAGACAAGTCAGCTGCCACTCTTCTCACTCACCACAATGCAGGAAGCAGGCAACCTAAAACTTGATGGCATGCCACTCCAGGATGAGGACCAACATATATACCTGGGGATCACTTTTAACAAGAGACAAACTTGGAAACCATAAGTGGAGAAGGCCAATGCCAAAGCTCGAAGAAAACTAGATTATAATTAGAAAACTAGCTGGCACCAAGTGGGGTGCTGATCATAACATACTGAAAAGAGTCTACCAAAGAGTAATTAGACCACATCTTGAGTACTGACCCAGTGCATGGTCAACAGCAGCAAAGTGACATCAACAAAAACTAGACAGGATTCAAAACCAAGCACTCAGGATAATAACTGGAGCAATGAGGTCAACCCCCATTGATAAAATGGAACAGCTCATTGCCATCGTACCCCTCAGCTCTAAGCTCATGGTACAAGCCACTAAGTTCAAGTCTTTGCCACAACACCCAATGAACAAGAGCAACAGACTCAAAAGAATCAACTCCCAGTTAAAATCCATTAAGTTAGTGCTGGATCCCACCATGGGAACCACATTTGGACAATGTAAAGATCTGCACAGTGGTCCAACACCTCACCTCTGGAGATAAACACAGTGAACCATACAAGCGAGCCCTGGCACTGGCCATGATTGATGCACAGTATCCAGAGCCATCATGGACACAGGCATATACTGATGGATCTGCAACAAATGCAGCGGAAAACAGAGGGGCTGGAATATACATGTACATCATGGACCGTAGTGGCTACCGAGAGGAGGCACATTTTCATACAGAGAAACACTGCACAAACTATGATGCAGAGCTTCAGGCTCTCGTTCATGCTGCCCACACCATCAGCACCAGAGAGGAGAACTGTTTACATGTCGTCTTCCTGACAAATGCTCTCTCTGCCATCCAGGCTCTTGAAAACAATAAGCTTGATGGAATTTCAGAAGCCCCACATCCTATCAGCAGTATCAACCAAGTCATGTTACAATGGATCCCCGCTCACTGTGGCATACCAGGAAATGAAAATGCAGACAGACTGGCAAAACTGAGTGCAGCTAGAGAACAGGAGTATAACTGGGTGACACACGAAGAGATGAAATCCCATATTAAATCTCTTTATAGACCTCGCAAACAAACCAATGATTATTACCTGCTGTCCCGTTAGGAACAGGCCATCATTTTCCGACTAAGGACTGGACACAACAGGCTGAACCAGCATATGCATAAGAGGATCCGGGTGGTACCTTCTTCCATGTGCTCCTGTGGAGAAGCAGGACAGACGACTGAACATGTCATCCAAGATTGCATAAACCTACAGCAGCTGAGGGAGACTACCTGGACAACTCCAACAGCTCTCCAGAGGAAGCTGTACTGCATAAGAAATGATTTACAGAGAACAGTATCGTTCATAGTCACTGCTGGCTATGACGTGTAGTCAACAAGCGAACGGAAAGAAAACGAATATGGATATTCAGCATTCTTTTTCCCCTTGGAGCAGAACTCTCTTTTCTGCAGGGGGCAATCGTCTGATCAACCCCCCCCCCCCCCCCCCCCCCCTTGTTACGGGCAAGTCTGTAGTAAAGTTAGCTTGGGGACTTTTGATATGTTATTACTACTGATGTTCTGCATCTATCCTGAAAACAAATCAGCTCTGTAATATTTATTTCCGGGTTAAACCCAAAACGTAAGCAAGTTTTGTTTTATTTAAAGACATCAGTGAATTTGACACATTCTACGCATGGGAAAATTTATACAGGGTACAGGTGTGGTCACCTTACACTGGGTTTTCCCACAAAAATACGACCGCCATTTAAATAACCATCCCTCATTAGCCGATGCTGTAAGCACGGTCACAGATGGAGGCTGTACGCAATATGTAGCACGACGTGTGTATCATGTATGGTAGTCGACTGGACCTGAGCACAAAAAGATTCTTGCGAAATGTGGCATAGGGTAAGTGTAAAGAAGGTGGTTGGCAGTGCAGATCAAAAGAGAAGTGGTCAGAACGATTGGAAACTGTTAAAATGGCATTTCGTATTATATTACAGATAGCAGCCCACAGCATACCACGACCTTTGACATACCAGCAGGCCGACCAACTTTCCGGAATTTTCCGAAAAATCCGGAATTTTCATCACGTACTCGGAATTCCGGAATTGATGCCAAATATCCGGAATTTTGTTCAAATTCACTCGAATTGTTTGCGGTTTTTTTTCCTTCTTTTTTTTTTTTTTTTGGGGGGGGGGGGGGGGGGGTTTAAGCAACTAATTCTTATTACATTCTACATTCTTAGAATTAAATATCTTTATCACTCATTTCAACCTGAGCTCTGTTTTGTCTAGTTTTGTGCCATTACCAAGGTCGCGGGCTTCTCTATTGTCAACAGCCGAACAATGAAATTGTTGTATAAACTGAAGCCATATATGAAAATTTTCTTTCTTATTTTTTTATACTCGAATAGTTTATGTATTAATTTTAAAGATATTTTAAATATCATAGACTTATGTTCCTACGGTGCTTGCATCGGTTCTATGGCGATGTATGCAATTTTGCCACTGTGGATGAAAGCATGAATATATAACAGAAGAACGCTTTTTATGAGGAAGTTCCAATTCACATATAAATAATGATATACTCATTTGTATTGTTGTTTTTCAAATATATGTCTAACGTGTCATTTTTCGCACTGTTTAAAATTACTTCTATGAAAATTATGTTTTCGCACGCTTTAAATTATTGTTTTGAAAAGGGAGTTCTCGTGCATAAAAATGAAAATATCAGAAAATTCCGGGGAAATATTTCCATTAGGATGGTCGTCCTGGTGATGTAAGGATGGCAACTTAAAATGTCGAATACAGCATAATCTTCTGTGTCTCTTAAACATTTTATAAATAGTTCTAAAAGAATCTGTGATAATGGTTTCAAATCGGTTTTTCGTCATCGTGTCTTTTATAAATGCAGGGCGGAACATAGAACAGTGGTAAAGAGCTCGCTTTGTGCGCGATCGGTCTAGGATCGATCCTCGTCGGTGGGCCCATTGAGCCATTTCTCGTTCTTGTCAGAACACGACGACTGGTATTTTGCAGGGCGTGGTATATGCTGCCCTGGCTGTGGTATGGTGCATATAAAAGATACCTTGCTAATAGTGGAACAATGTAGCAGGCTTCCACTCTTAAGACTATATGTCACAATTACCAAATGGTTGACATCAAATAGCCGAGGATTAAAACATCAATGTGCTCCAGTGATGCTGTTAAACAAAAAGATACCTTTCTTAAATGCAACTCTTTCACAACTGTTTATACTGTATTTTATTGATAATTTTAGATCTTATTCATCTTCATTTAACACCCAGTAGTCAATGAATTTTTTGGCTAGAAATTCACAAAACCAAAGAAAAGTATTTGGTTTTCTATTTACTATACCTACACCTTTCCCTCGATCCCCTCTTCTTTTCTTCCTCCTTTAAATCTACTATAGTCTGTGGTATCTAAACATGTATCCGCATGTAAATTGTAGGGAGAGGTCTTAATATAGGCTATATTGACCAATCCCAGTATGTTGTTTTGGCAAATAAATATTGTTTAAACCAATGAGTTGTTCGTAAACAACACGCCAGCTGTATTGTACCACTGAACAACTTGAAATACTCTGTTACAATATAGGGGCGGGACGTAGCTCAGTGGTACATCGCTCGTTTGATGCGCAGTCGGTCTGGGATCGATCCCCGTCGGTGGGTCCATTTGTCTATTTTTTTCATTCCAGCCAGTGCACCACGACTGGTATATCAAAGGCCGTGGTACGTGATATCCTATTGGTGGGATGGTGCATACAAAAGATCCCATCCTGCTAATCGAAAAGAGTAGCCCATGAAGTGGCAAAAGTGGGTTTCCTCTCTCAATATATGTGTGGTTCTTAATCTTGCGTCCGACGCCATACAACCATACATATAAATGTGTTGTTAAATAAAACATTTCCTTCCTTTCTGTTATAATATAAACTACAATCAACCTGGTTTGTGATAGTTTTCACGTTTACTCTCACGTGTTAGAGGTATTACATATTTGTTTGTAACGTATTCAAGAGTGGCTCAGTGTAGTGAAAACATTCCAAACAGTCTTGAACGTAAACACGTTTTACTAAAAATTTAAAACAACAATATTGAAACACTTGATACTAGACAAGCCTTCCTCTTTTCAGGTTTGCGAACAGACACACATTCTGTATTTACGTATGACATTGTGTACCGATTAAAACAGATCAACACCAATAATTAATATCATAACAATACAGCAATCTATAAAGGAACACAAACAAGTCACTCCATTGAAGTAAGAAGAGATTTTAAAACTATTAAAGAAGATTGTTTTTACAACTCCCTTAGAATTGCAGCTTGATGTTTGATATTAAGTCATTGCTTGATATTTTCATGTCCTTCTTGTCTGTAGCTTGATCCTTCATACGTCTTATCTTGATGTATATTCAAGTCACTCTGTATTGTAGCTTGATATTTCATAAGTCTTTGTTTGATAGTTTCACAAGTCTTTCTGTATTGTAGATTGACATCTCTTAACTCCTTGTCTGTTGGGTCTTGATGTTTTCACAAATCTTTATGTGATGTAGTTCAGAATACGTATGTTCCTCCTACGCAGTTGCATAACGGCCTGAGTGTAATAAAGTTCTGTTCTGTTCTGGTAGATTTGAGTACAAAGAGATTCAAGATTACATCAAATAAAAACAAATATTTAAACACTAAAACAACAAATTAAAAATAAACTATACGTACACAAAACTACAAGACAAAAATGACAATTCTTTACAAATATTATGTATATAAATATAAATATATAAAAGTTTGCCCAAATACCGCTCGGGGGAGCTGCTATTCAATATGACCAAGACCAATATTATGATTGGTTACGCTACTGCTATGCGTGCGGTTCCTACCAATTGAATGTGTCACTTTTCACTTATCTGCCCATGTCAACTCTTTAACATATTTACTCACATCCATTCGATTATTTGTAGCCAAATCGCAATAGTTAATATATAGAAAACATAATTTCCACGTTCATAAGCGTGCAAAATACCTACAGTGCGCAATACTGCACTTAATATTGCCAACTGAATGGGGGATAATGCGCCAAATATGCTGTATTTTCGTATTTCAATGTATTTATTTCTTGGGCATTCTGCTTTATTTTGTGTCATTTTATTCTGGTGTATATATGAAACCTGACTTTATACACTCACATTTTGTAAACTTGATCCTATTTCCAGAACAATATTTCCATATTCATATTATGTAGTTGAAAATTGTTATATTCTAGCCTAAACAATGAATTGTTTATTTGTAACACTTCATTCCTACAATGATCATTTGTAGGCAGTTTATAAAGCCTTCAAGAGTTTGCCTCTATCAATATACATTTTAAAACAATTTTTTAAAAGGGAGTCTCAGAGGTTCATACAGTTAATAATGTGTATTCATTTCTGTTGCGAAATAAAAAGCACAACCCAATGGTTTCATTTATTACTATTCATAAATTTACATTATTGGAAAATCTAATAACAGTGATGGATCGCGTCGCGTCCCATACTTACAAGTTATCACAAATGATAAAATACTGGAAAAACCACTATTCATGCAACGTCAATATCGAGTTGAGCAAATTAAATTATATAGTATTATGTCCCGGCCTAAAACACAGTGAATTGTTTTATTTCTAAAACCACATTCTTACAACGGTAAGTTTAAGACAATTTATAAAGCCGTTATGAGTTTACCTTTACCTATGTATATTTTAAAACAATATTTTCAAAGGGACAGTCTCAAAGGTTCATACAGTCAATAATAATATGTATTAATATTTGTTGACAAACGTAAAGAGTGTATCTGGAATTGCATGCTCATAAAAATTACAACCCACTGATTTGATTTATTACTATCTATAAATTTATATTATTGGTAAAATCTAATAACATTGATTGACGACTTAAATGTGATATCTCAGTTTCAATTTGGATCTCATCTCCACATTCACAATTTTTCACAAAAGACTGCTATTTCAAGTATATGATGAAGATTTTTTATGAACTTTACATTTTTAATCAAAACATCATGGAAAACCCACTATATATAAAACGACACAGCACATTACAATTTATGCAACGATTACATGTAGAGGAATCGATTAATTTGTAGTTATTTATCACAAATAAATACAACAAAAATAACTAAATATGACACTTGCAACTTTCATGCACATTTACGTTTGTTCGTATTACGTGCCTTCAACTAGTTATTGCATGCCTTCAGTTGTGTATTTTATTTATAGAAATTCTAACAACACAATGTACGTCAAAAACAAAATGATGAATCTACGTTAATACATTTTTAAAATCTTCTATCATCAACAAATTAATTTTAAACAAGATTTCAAAAACAGTCAAAAGATAAGAACGTCTTATTTAAAGTTCTGTTAAAACACACAACGTAACATATTAACACACTTTTCTTCTTCCTTTTTCCCCTAACATAAAGAGGTTAGGTAGGGTTTTCTTGCGCGATGCAGCTATATCTCAGTCTAAGTCGAGTGCTGGAATTTCCGCAATATCCACGGCATCTGGAAATGATGAATTAGGTGTGTACTTTAGTAAAGACATTAACATATAATCATTTCAATGGCTAATCAAAATCTTTATGAAGCGAGGGATAGGGGTCGGGACATCAGTCCACCCTTATGTAAGAAACATATAACACATTTATAACAATAGCATTGAATATTATATATATATTTCTTTTTAGTATGAATAAAAGTCATTCAAGTTATGGTTATTTCACCAGCTTGTTAAATAATTAATATATTATGGACTATCCTCTCTGTGTGATGGTGCATATAAAAGATCCCTTGCTGCTAATCTAAACGCGTATCCCATGATGTGTCGACAGTGGGTTTCCTCTCTATATATCTGTGTGGTCCTTAACCATATGCCTGACGCCATATAACCGTAAATAAAATGTGTTGAGTGCGTCGTTAAATAAAACATTTTCTTCCTTCTGAATGTATTATACACCAGAAGTGATTATAATAAACAATAAGACCATAACTGAAGGTTGTTGATTTTTAAGGATACAAAATATACTAAATTAATTCTTTATTGTGAGAATTCACCCGATACCAAAAATAAAACAACCACGTTGGCAATCGTAATAAACGTGAGGTTAAGAATTAAGTGAAGTTTAGAGTCCCCAAGCAAATTAAAACAGCATATGAATTTGCCATATTTTTAAATGTAAAATTCGATCTTTATCTTCAAATATGCGGTGGCCCACAGTTTTTTGTTCGTTCCAAACGGTGCCCTACGTTTGGTACATCAAATATCGTGGTCTGTGTTAAACTGACCTATTAAAAATGCATGTAACGTTATTGTTCAAATTGCAGATATATAGCTTTAACACGTGACATATTACCTGAATCTACAGCTTTTGTGACCTCCCCGCCACAAAGTGGACAAGTAGACATCCTCGTATGACAGTCTCTGCACGTCATCTTGTGGTTGCATGGCAACAACGTGACGTCAGCGGTGCGTATGAAACACTTGGAACACAGCAGAGCGTCCATGGACGCAGGGGCAGGTTTACTGCTGTTAAAAGAGAAAACATTTTATTTCGGTTTATGTTCATCAACTACTACAAAGAAAGAAAAAGGTTTTTTGTTTAACAACACCTCTAGATTGATTTACATTGATTTATTAATCATCGGCTATTGGATGTCAAATATTTGGTGATTTTGACATATAGTTTTAGAGAGAAAACCCGCTACATTTTTTTCCATTAGTAGCAAAGGATCTTTTATATGCACCATCCCACAGATAGAATAGCATATACCATGACCATGGATACACTATCGTAGTGCACTTGCTAAAACGATAAATAGCCCAAATGTGCCCACCGACGGGGATCGATCCTCGACCGACCATGCATCAAGTGAGCGTTTTGTCACTGGACTACGTCCTGCCCCCAGCTGCTACTAGGATGATGTTCATCAGCTACTACTAGGATGATGTTCATCAGCTGCTACTAGGTTGATGTTCATCAGCTGCAACTAGAATGGTGTTCATCAGCTGCTACTAGGATGTTGTTCACCAGCTGCTACTAGGATGATGTTCACCAACTGCTACTAGGATGAGGTTCATCAGCTGCTACTCGGATGTTCTTCACCAGCTGCTACAACGATGAGGTTCATCAGCTGCTACTAGGATGAGGTTCATCAGCTGCTACTAGGATGATGTTCACCAGCTGCCCTACGGATGGTGTTGACCAGCTGCTACAAGGATGGTGTTCACCAGCTGTTACTAGGATGGTGTTCATCAGCTGCTACAAGGATGGTGTTCATCAGCTGCTACAAGGATGGTGTTCATCAGCTGCTACAAGGATGATGTTCACCATTTGCTACTAGGATGACGTTCATCAGTTGCTACAAGGTTGATGTTCACCACCTGCTACAAGGATGGTGTTCACCAGCTGCTACTAGGATGGTGTTTATCAGCTGCTACTAGGATGATGTTCACCAGCTGCTACTAGGATGGTGTTCATCAGCTGTTACTAGGATGTGTTCACCACCTGTTACTAGGATGGTGTTTACCAGTTACTACAAGGATGGTGTTCACGAGCTGCTACTAGGATGATGTTCACCAACTGCTACTAGGATGTTGTTCATCAGCTGCTACTAGGATGATGTCCACCAACTGCTACTAGAATGGTGTTCATCAGCTGCAACTAGGATGAGGTTCATCAGCTGCTACAAGGATGGTGTTCACCAGCTGCTACTAGGATGGTGTTCATCAGCTGCTACGAGGATGGTGTTCACCAGCTGCTACTAGGATGGTGTTCACCAGCTGCTATTAGAATGGTGTTCATCAGCTGCTACTAGGATGGTGTTCATCAGCTGCTACTAGGATGAAGTTCGTCAGCTGCTACAAAGATGAGGTTCATCGGCTGCTACAAAGATGAGGTTCATCGGCTGCTACTAGGCTGATGTTCATCAGCTGCTACAAGGATGAGGTTCATCAGCTGCTACTACGATGAGGTTCATCAGCTACTACAAGGATGAGGTTCACCAACTGTTACTAGGATGAGGTTCATCAGTTGCTACAAGGATGAAATTCATCAGTTGCTACAAGGATGAGGTGCATCAGTTGCTACAAGGATGAAGTTCATCAGCTACTACAAGGATGATGTTCAACAACTGCTACTAGAATGAGGTTCATCATCTGCTACTAGGATATTATTCATCAGCAGCTACTAGGATGTTATTCAACAGCAGCTACTAGGATGATGTTAACTAGCTTCTACTAGAATGAACTTCATCAGCTGCTATTAGGATCTTGTTTACTAACTGCTACTACGATGGTGTTCTCCAGCTGCTACAAATATGGTGTTGATCAGCTGCTACAAAGATGAGGTTCGTCAGCTGCTACTAGGATGGTGTCCATCAGCTGGTACTAGGATGAGATTCGTCAGCTGCAACTAGGATGGTGTTCTCTAGCTGCTACAACAATGGTGTTCATCAGCTGCTACAAGGATGAGATCCATCAGCTGCTACTAGGATGAGTTTCATCAGCTGCTACTAGGATCAGGTTCGTCAGCTGCTACAAGGATCAGGTTCATCAGCTGCTACTAGGATGGTGTTCATCAGCTGCTACAAGGATGAGGTTAATCAGCTGCTACTAGGAAGGTGTTAATCAGCTGCTGCAAGGATGAGGTTCATCAGCTGCTACTAGGATGGTGTTCATCAACCTCTACTAGGATGGTGTTCATCAACCTCTACTAGGATGGTGTTCTCCAGCTGCTAGAAGGGAGATGCTCACCAGCTGCTACAAGGATGGTGTTCACCATCTGCTACTAGGATGATGTTCATCAGCTGCTACAAGGTTGATGTTCACCAGCTGCTACAAGGATGGTGTTCACCAGCTGCTACTAGGATGGTGTTCACCAGGTGCAACTAGGATGGTGTTCACCAGCTGCTACAAGGATGGTGTTCACCAGCTGCTACTAGGATGGTGTTTATCGGCTGCTTCTAGGATGTGTTCACCGGCTGTTACTAGGATGGTGTTCACCAGTTGCTACAAGGATGGTGTTCACGAGCTGTTACAAGAATGGTGTTCATCAGTTGCTACTAGGATGGTATTCATCAGCTTCTACAAGGATGAGGTTCATCAGCTGCTACTAGGATGGTGTTCATCAGCTGATTCTAGGATGTTGTTCATCAGCTACTACTAGGATGATGTTCACCAAAAGCTACTAGAATGGTGTTCACCAACTGCTACAAGGATTATATTCATCAGCTGTTACTAGGATGAAGTTCGTCAGCTGCTACAAGGATGAGGTTCATCAGCTGCTACACGGATCAGGTTCATCAGCTGCTACAAGGATGGTGTTCTCCAGCTGCTACTGGAATGGTGTTCATAAGCTGCTACAAGGATGAGGTTCATCAGCTGTAACTAGGATGCTGTTCGTCAGCTGCTGCTAGGATGATGTTCGTCAGCTGCTACTAGGATGAGGTTCATCAGCTGCTACTAGAATGAGGTTCATCAGCTGCTACATGGATCAGGTTCATCAGCTGCTATTAGGATGGTGTTCTCCAGGTGCTACAAGGATGAGGTTCATCAGCTGCTACGAGGATGGTGTTCATCAGCTGCTACTAGGATGCGGTTCATCAGCTGCTACAAGGATGATGTTCACCAACTGCTACTAGGATGAGGTTCATCATCTGCTACTAGGATGTTATTCACCAGCAGCCACTAGGATGCTGTTCACCAGCTTCTACTAGAATGATGTTCATCAGCTGCTACTAGGATGAAGTTCGTCAGCTGCTACAAAGATGAGGTTCATCAGCTGCTACAAGGATCAGGTTCATCAGCTGCTACTAGGATGGTGTTCTCCAGCTGATACAAGAATGGTGTTCATAAGCTGCTACAACGATCAGGTTCATCAGTTGCTACTAGGATTGTGTTCATCAGCTGCAACAAGGATGAGGTTCATCAGCTGCAACTAGGATGGTATTCGTCAGCTGGTGCAAGGATCAGGTCCATCAGCTGCTACTAGGATGCTGTTCATCAACCTCTACTAGGATGGTGTTCTCCAGCAGCTACAAGGGTGATGCTCACCAGCTGCTACAAGGTTGATATTCACCAGCTGCTATAACGATGGTGTTCATCAGCTGCTACTAGGATGGTGTTCATCAACCTCTACTAGGATGATGTTATCCAGCTGCTACAAGGGTGATGCTCACCAGCTGCTATAAGGTTGTTGTTCACCAGCTGCAACAAGGATGGTGTTCACCAGCTGCAACAAGGATGGTGTTTCTCAGCTGCTACTAGGATGAAGTTCGTCAGCTTCTACAAGGATGAGGTTCATCAGCTGCTACTACGATGGTGTTCATCAGCTGCTTCTAGGATGTTGTTCATCAGCTGCTACTAGGATGATGTTCTCCAGCTGCTACAATAATGGTGTTCATAAGCTGCTTCAAGGATGAGTTTCATCAGCTGTTACTAGGATGGTGTTCGTCAGCTGCTGCTGGGATGATGTTCATCAGCTGCTACTAGGATGGGGTTCATCATCTGCTACTAGGTTGAGGTTCATCAACTGCTACATGGATCAGGTTCATCAGCTGTTATTAGGATTGTGTTCATCAGCTGCTATTAGGATGCTGTTCATCAGCTGCTACAAGGATCAGGTTCATCAGCTGCTACTTGGATGGTGTTCTCCAGTTGCTACAAGAAAGGTGTTCATCAGCTGCTACAAGGATGAGGTTCATCACCTGTTAATAGGATGGTGTTCATCAGCTACTACTAGGATGCGGTTCATCAGCTGCTACAAGGATGATGTTCACCAACTGCTACTAGGATGAGGTTCATCATCTGCTACTAAGATGTTATTCACCAGCAGCTACTAGGATGATGTTCACCAGCTTCTACTAGAATGATGTTCATCAGCCTCTATTAGGATGTTGTTTACTAACTGCTACTAGGATGGTCTTCTCCAGCTGCTACAAGGATGGTGTTGATCAGCTGCTACAAGGATGAGGTTCATCAGCTGCTACTAGGATGATGTTCATCAGCTGCTACTAGGATGGTGTTCTCCAGCTGCTACAAGAATGGTTTTCATCAGCTGCTACAAGGATGAGGTTCATCAGCTGCTACAAGGATGAGGTTCATCAGCTGCTACTAGGATGGTGTTCTCCAGCTGCTACAAGAATGGTGTTCGTCAGCTGCTACAAGGATGAGGTTCATCAGCTGCAACTAGGATGGTGTTCATCAGCTGCTACTAGGATGAGGTTCATCAGCTGCTACTAGGATCAGGTTCATCAGTTGCTACAAGGATCAGGTTCATCAGCTGCTACTAGGATGGTGTTCATCAGCTGCTACTAGGATGGTGTTCATCAGCTGCTACTAGGATCAGGTTCATCAACTGCTACTAGGATGAGGTTCATCAACTGCTACTAGGATGAGGTTCATCAGCTGCTACTAGGATGAGGTTCATCAGCTGCTACTAGGATGAGGTTCATAAGCTACTACAAGGATGTTTGTTCACCAACTTCTACTAGAATGTTGTTCTCCGGCTGCTACAAGGATGGTGTTCATCAGCTACTACAATGATAGTGTTCATCAGCTGCTACTAGGATGTTGTTCATTAGCTGCTACGAGTGTACATATGTAACTACGTGTATAACACTAAACATAATCTTAACGTCTGAATGAAATCAGATCGTAATGTCCAGGACGCTTACATTAGCTACGATCTAACAGAACTCAGTGACAGCATGTTCGTGTGATAATTTTTCCACCATTTATAGTACATACAACACAAGTAAGGTTCCATTTGATGCTTTCGCTATAGATGCTGAATATCCTGCATCAACCTAATCGAATTAAACAAGATGCATATACACCGTACACTTGCTACGTGTAGCCTATTAAAGGTGATCTATACTTTTTAAATATTTCTAGGGAGGAGTGAGAATTGTTTTAAAGGCTTCTAAGTATACGCCAAAGTACATTAACTAGCATTATATATATGACAGCCTTCAAAAACTAGGAAAGTATTCCATCACCTCTAGTAAAACCAATGCATTAAATTCATGCAAGAGAATTTCGACTCACCTTGATGTTGTATGGTATATGTATACTTCTAACAACCACCATGGATCAGCAGTCGTATAAGAAATAAATTATTACGTTTAAGCTTGGCACCAATACTCTTTTTCGAGAAGTACTTCTTGGAAATAATTATATACTGTATACCTTTCTTTCTTGAAATTTTCAACGGCTTGTTTCAACGTCTTGACAGTACAAATATCGATTGGCGTTTTGTTGTCTATGTTTCTGGCGTTGACGTCTGCTCCATGCGCCAGCAGGAAGGTGGCCAGTTTAACACGACTCTGAGTACTGCCAGAAGTTGTTTTCACCAGGCCCTTCAGCTGTCACAAATAATAATAATTAAAATAAAAAAATAATAAGGAAGATGATGATGATGATGATGATGATGATGTTGATGATGACGATGATGATGATGCTGATTAAAACAACCAATAGAAAATAAAGAACAAGAAGACGAATATAATAATAATAATAATAATAATCATGATGATGATGATGATGATGATGACGATGATGATGATAAGAAAACAACCAATACAAAATAAAGAACAAGAAGACGAATGTAATAATAATAATAATAATAATACGATGATGATGATGATGATGGTGATGATGATGATGAATCACTCGTCCTCTAGTTACAGGCAATCACCATATTTGGTAGAATTGTAACAATTAAAGATTCAGTCCGAGGTAATACTGCATGCAAACAGCTGACATTGCTTATCAATGTGGAACAAACAGCCTATTAAACCAATTTGCGAATCCAGCATTCCAATAGCCACTAACCGACTGTCCTGGCCTATATACTACTAGCTGAGGTGTGTATGAACTTAATTGGACACAAGCCCGAACATAAGTATAATCAGTCAATCAGTATTGCACGAAACATATAACTAACACTTATGTTGTGAACCCCAGCTTGCATGCTAAGGCTGAATGAATTGTATCTTATATTTGTAATACATGCATCTTTGAAATTCAGTATGCAAAAGGAAATAATAAGCTTTTACGGGGGAAAAATATCTGATATGTTATCATTATTGCTTATTGAAGCTACCTTGTTATTTATGCCAAGAAGTACCAATCCAATTCTTGTTGGTCATGTTCATTATGAATTTATTACTGTTGCCTAATTGGTTGGTAACAAACGTGTTCATATGAAAAATAACAAGGTCATGGTTTACTCAACGACACACTCAACACATTTTTGTTTACGGGTATATGACGTCGGACATATGGTTAAGGACCACACAGATATTGAGGGAGGAAATCCACTGTCGCCACTCCATGGGCTACTCTTTTCGATTAGCACCAAGGGATCTTTTATATGCACCATCCCAAAGACAGGATAGTATATACCACGGCCTTTGATATACCAGTCGTGGTGCACTGGCTGGAGCGACTAACATGCATAATCTATTGTGTCTGTGATATGTAAACTTATAGACGATCAAACGTTCACTAGTTTCACAATATAATTAGGTAACATTATATCCGTATTGTGTCCAACAGAAATCACGAGTTTTTGACGGCATGGTTTCAGGATATGATATCAAGTGCATTATTAAAACAGAAGTATGAACAACACAAACCAAGATCATCACAGTAATAAGGAAACATATTGGATATTACTTTTTGAGCATTGTAATAATAATAATAATAATAATAATAATAATAATAACAAGATATTAAATGAGCTTACATTCCATATCATGTTTATGTATCGAGTGATATAATGTTCACTTGTCACGAACTTAAGTTTAGCGAGTAACAATGAAGATTAGTTCACGAAGGACTTAAACAAGATACACAATGGTAGCGAGTTGAATATCCTATTTATTACCCATAATACATTTTAATTTATATGACTGAACTTGTTTGATTTACGTTCCGCTGAGGTCGTAGTCCACCAAAAGAAAACAAAACAAATGGCGGGCTTCTCTCGATTTATCTGTGCGATCTATGTACTAGGTTATAAAATATAACGTTAATATCTCCTCACCAAGCCTCCCATTAAACCTCCATCCGAGTCAACTTTTACTTCAGACGACCTCATCACCACGTGCAGAGGTGTGTTCTTGTCAACATCGCCCATATTAACATCGGCTCCTTAAAAATGAAATAATATTATGTACAGATTAGTTATTACACATGGAATAGAGAAAATATTAATAAACCGAGATTAGTCAGCAGCATTAAAATGAGTTTAGAGGTAGTACTAAACCAAATAACATCCGGTTGGGTCAAAGTTCCAGGCGCTCCTAACGTTTGATAGAGCCATTAATACCACAAGTCCTGCCATTGGTGATGAGTGTGACAGCGTTGTGATAAAATGTTGGTTCATCCGCCATCATCTGTAAATTCCTAAATTTAATTTGAACTAGAGTCAATGTCCCACTACCATAGTGCTTGAAATATATGCGGGGTCCTACTAAAAATAGCATGACATTTTTTGTGCGGAATTAGGATTGTCATAGACGCTACACGTTTTATTTTAAATCAGCAGTTTAACCCCCAATTGTTTTTGTTTCATTCACGTTAAGGGTGAGTGGTGGTAATATTTATATCCGTGGTGTATATGTCAATTGATGCGCTGTATGTTGCAGGTTTAGCCACACATGTTATTATTGTCGTCTACGAGATTTCATTTGGTGGTATACACCCCTGGCACAATCAATATTTACCTGCGGCCACGAGGATTTTAGCTGCACCCAAATAGGCATGTGTGCAAGCGAGATGCAAGGGGCTTGCTTCTTTGTTCTTGTCCTTGACATTCACATCTGCTCCCTGTAATGCAAGGCAACGCAAAGTCATCATCAAGATGAAAAGGAGAACATATACTACTAGTGAAAAACACTCAGTAACATCACTCTTCCTTTGATCATAGGAAAACAGAATGGTCTGAATCACACATACCGCCTCGGTGGTATGATAGTAAAGCCATCGGAGTTAAGACTGGTAGGTAATAAGTGAGCCACCCGGTATTGGCTCCCAACCAGAGCGATTTTTACCTGCTCAATGGGGACGTGTACGGCCACTATACTGACTTCTCTTTCACTAACCACAAACAACTAACGATTAAACCCTCTCCTGGACTGACAGCCCGGTTAGCTGAGGTGTGTGCCCAGGACTGGGAGGTTCAACTTTAATTGAATATAATTTTAAACACATTTTCTGTTTTAAAATATCAGTGTCTGTGTATCCAATGTATTTGTGACAATTTTAATCTTTTTATTTGCTCAAACTTTATTTCATTTTCTAACATAAATTCTTCCGTACTACTGAAATCTTTAGGGGTTAGAATTCTGCTAGGGACACTGTACATCTTAGGACAATGAGAAACGATTAGGTAGACAGATACTCAAGTAATCGAAGACGTGGTAACATGATAGTTTGAATAATTAAAACCATTCTACCCGTAAACAAACACACTATACCAGCATAGTTTGTTTGGCTGTGATCTTGTATGGTATTAAAGCATGAGAATAGCATGATTTGAATCGACAACATTATTAATCAAATAAACTAATACAGCATATACAGGATAATAGCATGGTTTGAATAAGCGTCATCCGGGTCTATCTGTATTCAAACATAGAATAAAAGGATAGTGTAATCACCCAGTGACACAACTGTTTATGAAGATCACGCAGGAAAACACCTAAACAAGTGCAGTGATACAAGATTTCAGTATGCAGGTAGTACTGAACCAAATAACTTCTGTCTGGCTGGGTCAAAGTTCGAGTTCTACTCCGCCCGTAGCACCCGTTATGAGTACTTCCAACACAACTGTCAAGTCTGAAACTTCAACGGAAACAATAACAAAAACAATAAGTGTACAAGTGTTTCACCAAACAGATGAAAAGGCCATGGATACGTTCAAAATATGGAATAGCATCAGCATTAACTTGGTCAGTGGTGGATCGTATTTAGTAGATATAACCTCCAAATGTCTACCATAAAACACTGAATAGAATAGAATAGAATAGAATAGAATAGAATAGAATAGAATAGAATATATGTTTAACGACACCGCATCACAAAAAAATAAATCGGCTATTGGGTGTCAAACTACGGTAAAGTCAAAACATGATACAAAACGCTTTCAATGCCCTCAGGTGCCCCTGAACATCATAATCCTGATTGAACAACTTCTGTTCTAGAATGATATGGCGTTGTTTGAAATCCTTATACAATTTGTATGCCCTAATGTAGCTTAGAAGTTGTGATATGTAGACACCAAAAGCTGGAGCAGAAGGTATATTGCTCGACATAAAGGGAAAATTTACTATTGGAAAACTGAAGTCATCCCTTTTGTCATACAGCTTAAAATCATCAAAATAGCCGGAAGTAAAGTTACAAGTTTTGATTTAGTCAGATTAGTAAGACATTCTGATTCATATGCAAAAAGAAACAAATAGTTTCGATAGTTGCTTTTGTTTTTTATATTTTAATGAATAGATCTTTTCAGCTCTAATTCTACAAGTAAATAACCTATAATTATTTCTGTAATTACAAAAACTACTTTATTAATTAACAAATGCTAATGTCAGTTGCATCTTTTGCGACTAGTTTTTCTAATCCATCCGTGTACCTGTTTTATAAGTATCTGTGCTGTTTCTGTGTGATCGTTTATCGCTGCAATATGGAGAGGAGTGGGTCCGTCTTCCATTCGAACATTAACAAGATTCTTGTTTCTCTGTAAGATTTTCTCAACCAGTGTACTGCTGTAAGTAATTCAGTTATACAAAGGTCATTTAAGCAGTACATTTAATCTCAAGAAATTATTTACTTAACGACACACTCAACACATATTATTTACCGTTATATGGCGTCGGACATATGGTTAAGGACTACACAGATATGAGAGAGGAAACTCGCCGTCGCCACTTCATGGGCTACTCTTTCCATTTAGCAGCAAGGGATCTTTTATATGCACCATCTCACAGTACATACTACGGCCTTTGTTACACCAGTTGCGGAACACTGGCTGGAACCAGAAAAAGTACAATGGGCCTACCGACGCGAATCGATCCTAGGTCGATCGCGCATCAGGCGAGCTCTGTTCCACTGAGCTACGTCCCGCCCCCTGATAATAAAAAACAGAACAAAACCAATTGTCATATTGATACTCAGAAAACGATACTGAATCTGTGAAAATGCATTGAAAACCTTCTGCTCTGTAATGGAACTTAGAAAAAACATCATCGGTTTTACAACTAGGTCTTTGCAAAACTGGTTACGTAAAGCTTTACAGTGAAAAAAACAGAAATGTCTTTACAGCATTAACCAGTGTTTGTTTTATGTTAGTATTTACTAATAATGCATTATTACCTAGATTTGCCATGAAACGCAGCCCAATGGAGAGGGTTAAATCCTTTTTCATTTTCAATAGTTAAGTCGAGAATTGGCGAAGTCAGAATCATTTCTGCACAGCTGGTCTCATGTTGAGCTATCGCATCATGTAGTGCAGTGTCGCCAGAGTTGTCCTGAAGATTAGAAAACACTTTGGGATAAAATAATGTTAGTTAAAATAAAACCCTTGTATTAAATAACACCCAGCCTTTCTAACTGTTTCAAATTTGGACATGTAATAGATGGCTAGCATGGTATGTATAACTTAAGTATTATTTTATTAATTAATAGCAAAACAATAGATCCGTTCAAATGCCATCCACAAAAAAGGAAAATCAGGAATGCTACATGAAGATATATTTACAAATATTAAATATTAAAATGTATTGAAAGGAATCATTTCCCATTTCCACCCGTCAGGTTTTTTTACGTCTAAAACCAGGTACCGTCTTTAAAACAGGTGCTAAAGTTAATGATTGTGAGCAATTGTCTTTTGATGTTAAGCTCTATGTGTGTTAGTGACAACTAGGTAGGTTGACCAACAATAATAATATTGATATATATTGTAAATCCGTGTTTATAATAACTCCATGTATGAACTAATTTAGAACTAATTTAACAAGGATTTCTGAAGATTGCAGTTGTGGTCGTACCGTGACGTTGACGTCACAGTTTCGCACGATCAGATCACGAACAATAGCTGGATTTCCGGCACGCACGGCACAGTGCATTGCCGTCTGGCCATTGTCGTTGCTGATGTCCAAATCAGTGCCAGCTTCAGTTAGGAAGCGAACAACATCTATATGCTTGCTGAAATATATAATTTTATATAGGAATAATTGTATTGCAGCATTTATAGAAGAATAATCAGTGCATCTGAACATATTTATTATTTTGAAGTGACAACCCAATAATCTGCATTTCCTTGTGAAAAAAAATCGTTACTGACAGCCATATTGTAAGCTTCAACTAAAACCTTTTTAAAATTATAAAAACACAAGAAATAAGCAGCCACGTTTTTATATATATATATATAGCACATGGTCTTACCCGCTAACACTGATGTTAAAACATATTCTTGTAATATATGAGCATCCCCATATAGAATTATTATTACATATGCAGGTATAACTATTATTTTTTTGAGACCAGAATCCTGCAATTCGGTGTTTCATAACGTATCGAACAAACGAGTTGGAGACGTTTTTAAACAACGAGTTATAACATAAATGGTGTCTAATGTCTTTTCCAATAGAAACATATTTACGTCGCTGGCGAATTTAGGTAAATATGCGTCACATAGATATCAATTCCAATTGCTATTATTTCGATCACGTCATCGCCTAGGAGCAGCTAATCGTATGTCTTTAAGTCAATATCACACATTGATATGTGTTTTCATAAGAAACGTTTGGTGTTCTCAGCAACTGGTGTGTCAGAAAAAACAATTACCTAACCTTTCTGTTTTACAAATCACTGCTGGGCCAATCTTTCGTTTCAGGATCACTTTGTTTATTAAATAATTGCACGACCATCTTCTTTTAAGAATTGTTTCAGGGCACTAGTTACCTATTGCGTATTATTATCAGACACGAGTTACCTGTCTAGCGCGTTTAGGAGAGGCGTGCTTCCCAATGCGTCTTTAGCATCCTTATCAAACTCCTTTTCCACGAGAAACTTAACAATCTCCAGTTTCCCTTCATTAGCAGCTATGTGCAGACATGTGATGCCATTCTCAGATGGACCATTTGCCTAAATGACACATGCAAATATAGTTCAACTGCCAACAATAACAATGTCAGCATAAACAATTAATATTACAGTTCATGCATTATATAGTAAGTCCAGTGGAAAAACATAATTTGGTGTAGCATCAAGTCCTCCGCCACCGTTTTCTCCATTACTTCAAGTTTGTACATGTATTATAACTTCTCAATTTATATCGTTAAACCATTACTAGTTTTTACATGTATTATAACTTCTCAATTTATATCGTTAAACCATTACTAGTTTTTACATGTATTATAACTTCTCAATTTATATCGTTAAACCATTACTAGTTTTTACATGTATTATAACTTCTCAATTTATATCGTTAAACAGCAACCCATCTACCATGCTACTTGTTGATAGTTAAAAAGTAAGGTTTGCTTTGTTTAAGTGAACATTAAGTAAACATTTTAAATAGCTAAGAATAAAGAAGTGGAGCATTGGTTGGGATATATAGTAAACAACCAAGAGAGATCAACAACAGGACGCGATGGTGGAAATATGCTTTTCCTGTTGACAAGGTTGAAAATGTCATTTCGTACCCTAGTAGTGGATAAAACGGTATATTAGCAACGTTTCACACGTAGTGAATAGTATAATTAGAATGGTATGGTTTACTTACTAGTTTAGGAAATTTCTCAAAAACCTTCTTAACTTTCTCCACATCTGAATCTTTAATTGCCTCTAAAAATTCCTTTGTCCCCTCGCCTTTCAAGGACATTGTCTGTATTTTGATCTGTGTTTGAAGAAGACCATCTGGTAAACCTATCCCTGCCGCCAATCTCTGTGTCATATCTGGAAATCAATGAAGTAAAGTAATTCAATCCATTATTAGAATACTGATTCGCGGTACACATTTTTATTTATGGTAGAAATATAAAGTTTGTTTTGTTTAACGACACCACTGGCGCATATTGATTTTGGTATCAGCAACTATTGGATGTTATACATTTGGTAATGTTTGACATATAGCCTTTGAGAGGAAACCCGCTATATTTATCTATTGGTAGCAAGGGATCTTTTATATCCACCATCCCACAGACAGGATAGCACATACCACGGCCTTTGATATACCAGGCGTGGTGCATTTTCTGGAACTATAGTAGCTCACTCCCCCCCCCCCCCCCCCCCCCCCCCCGATGATCAATAAGTGAATGTGATTTTGTTATTCAAGCCAACTTTAACTTTGATATTTCATCCTTACTTACGGCAGCAAATAATGCCCTTCATAAGATTTGGATGTCGATTTTATAAATTTTATAACAAATAGCCGCCATCTTGTTTTTCATCATTTGACCATAAAATAAAATGTTTAGATTTTCAACATAGATTTTTATAAATTAATGTATACACATAATGCTAATGTGATAAAAAAAAAAAAGAGAAGCAAAACGATCGTTGGGATACAAGTTAAATACTTTTTATTACACAATTTTCTGCCCTTTCGATTTTTTTTGCCATTTTGAACCACAAAACGTAATTTCTCAGATGCACAACATATTTTCTTTTCTTTGTGGGAGATTCAGCATCTCCAAATTAGATTTAAAATCTATGTTGGACCTAATCCTAAAAACAAAATGCTTGCATGTCACATTTCGATGAAGTTGGACCTGACTTTAAGAGACGTGTGCATTTTATTCAAAAGTTGTAAATGTTTGTATTAAAGAAGCATTTCTATATTCTAAATATTACCAATTTATCTTGACGACATGTTTAATTACAAGATTTTCTTCAAACACATCCAGGTGCATTAATAATGTTCAAACAAACAAACATTTCAATAACAAGGTCATGTACCCAGTTTAGTGTTGTTGTAAGGAGATGTAAAGTGACGTGATTGGAATTCAAAATTAGCTGTATTATTACAATGCTTCGCCACATTAAAATGCTCGCTCTTCTTCAATTTAATTTTCCCAGTGGTTGGCAAATCGTTTGACAGCCATGTTTTATTTACGTTGATAACAGACAAATTTTTGTATGGCGCATTAATACAATAACAACAGTCCAATGTTACGTGGGGTATAAGGTTTTTTTCCAAGGTAAATAACCAATGTAATTCAAGTATTAACACCAGAAAGCAACATTTTACGACAATGCGTTCGCAATGTTTACGCCGGGTGAACGCTGCTTGTTTCCTTTGATGTCCAGTGTGCAAACTGAACGGGGTTTTTGTTTTGGTTATTGTTGTTGGGTTATTGTTTTTGTTTTGGGTTTGTTTTTTTGTTTGTTTTTTTGTTTGTTTTTTGTGGTTTTTTGTTTGTTTTTTGTTTTTTTGTTGTGTTTTTTTTTTTGGGGGGGGGTCTTTTTTGTGGATGATAAAATGTAACGGGTTTCCTCTCTAACACTATGATAAAATTACCAAATATTTGACATCCAGTAGCCGATGATTAATGAATTAATGTGCTTTAGTGGTGTCGTTACAGAAAACAAACTTTGTGATTGTCGGGCACTTGTCGTTTTGAGACGGTCCTTGGAAGACGGAATGGCTGAGTGGGCGATCATGTGACGCAACGTCACGATATAGGTCGGCGAATTTAGAATCCTGCTGTCCGGAGTTTGCCGAAGCTTAGCTGAATGTGGGTGCTGTCGGGTTTCTTTCTGTAGTGTGTGTATTAGTGATTAATATCTGAATGTTTTTTAATCAAGTAACTCGTAAATGGTAGATGTAAATGTATTTGACGTCAAACATAGGATTGTTGTGGTATTAGAGCGGAAATCTTTGACAACTTTTTGGTTGTCGGCAATTGCCAAAAAAATACATAGCTTGGTCTCTGACTGTAATGAGAGCGTATTTATGTCCAAATGTCCGTTTAGCTCTCTTACAGTCAGAGTACTCGGGCTATGGTTCGTATAGCCTTTAATGAAAAAATGTAGAAAGATTATAATCATAATACAAATTTATATTAAAGAAATATTCCAAAAATATCACATTTTATTTATTTTTTTCTTAACCCCCCCCCCCCCCCCCCCCCCCCCCCCCCCCAAAAAAATAATCATATTTAGCACGCATTTTTGCGAGTGAATTTTTAATGTCTTACTAGATGCATACATGAATGCAAAAAAAATAAATAATAATAATAAAATAATAATAATAATACTTTCAGTTCTAATTTGTTTCTATTTGTTTCTTTTTGATTAAATTGACTGGACTAAACTCCGGCACCGTTTATAGTAGTTGGGCCCTACAACAATATTTTCAATGTGGTATCTCATTTGACTAATAGTAGCTCGAGTCACCTCCAGCCCTACCCCGTATTGATACTGATATGTGGGGTATGGCTATAGGAAAGTCTATGTAATGTTTTGGCAATTGTCGACAATCAAATGGTTGCAAGCTACTGTGTCTAAAATTCACATTTCCCCCCAAATCTGATGCCGTAGAGCTTTAGTTTGATTATTCTCGAGTCTAGTCACTAGATTTAACTTACAATGTTGTTAACTAGTACCAACAATATCAATATCTATAAGGGTAGGGCTGGAGGTGACTCGAGCTAGACTAATAGGTGTCATAACAATGAGACACAGTGGTAACAGACATGTACAATCCTAACTGCATTATATGCTTTCACATGCAATTTTTATTCTGTCACTACTTACAAGTCTTTCGATCTGCATATTTGAACTTGTTATCTCAAATGTGTAATACCGATATGATATCACATGCATAACGTTGTCATCCTGGTATAAATACTTTCCAAGTTATTAATCAGTAAAGAGGTGTACAGGGTTGATTGAGGTTTTCTAAAATTATTTTATCATAATTATTATTTATTTTTTTGTCACCCGATATAACTATACCAACTTTTAAGAAAGTCGTCGGGTGACAGAAGGCCTTCCAATCCTAGGGTATTTGTATCTGACGGCAGCTCTGACTCGGAGGCCGGTAGACAGCATGCTGGGTTGAATGTCCACATGTTTGATGCAAACTCAACAAGTGCATCTCCCGTGGGATGTATTATTAACACCTTGCCCACTTTACCGAGAGCCTGAAAGAATACACAATGGTACACTGCATTTGGACATAAATAATAACTAAACTGGGTTTTAATTAAGGATATACAGTACGTACATGTACTAAAAAAGGCCATATCTAACCTAAAACTATCTATGGGAGTAATAAAACAAAAAGAACCTGGCTATAATAACTGAAGGTCACTTCACCGGCCTCGGTGGTGTCGTGGTTAAGCCACTTTACCGGCCTCGGTGGTGTCGTGGTTAAGCCACTTCACCGGCCTCGGTGGTGTCGTGGTTAAGCCACTTCACCGGCCTCGGTGGTGTCATGGTTAAGCCACTTCACCGGTCTCGGTGGTGTCGTGGTTAAGCCACTTCACCGGCCTCGGTGGTGTCGTGGTTAAGCCACTTCACCGGTCTCGGTGGTGTCGTGGTTAAGCCACTTCACCGGCCTCGGTCGTGTCGTGGTTAAGCCACTTCACCGGTCTCGGTGGTGTCGTGGTTAAGCCACTTCACCGGCCTCGGTCGTGTCGTGGTTAAGCCACTTCACCGGCCTCGGTGGTGTCGTGGTTAAGCCACTTCACCGGCCTCGGTCGTGTCGTGGTTAAGCCACTTCACCGGCCTCGGTGGTGTCGTGGTTAAGCCACTTCACCGGTCTCGGTGGTGTCGTGGTTAAGCCACTTTACCGGCCTCGGTGGTGTCGTGGTTAAGCCACTTCACCGGTCTCGGTGGTGTCGTGGTTAAGCCATTTTACCGGCCTCGGTCGTGTCGTGGTTAAGCCACTTCACCGGCCTCGGTGGTGTCGTGGTTAAGCCACTTCACCGGCCTCGGTGGTGTCGTGGTTAAGCCACTTTACCGGCCTCGGTGGTGTCGTGGTTAAGCCACTTTACCGGTCTCGGTGGTGTCGTGGTTAAGCCACTTCACCGATCTCGGTGGTGTCGTGGTTAAGCCACTTTACCGACCTCGGTGGTGTCGTGGTTAAGCCACTTTACCGACCTCGGTGGTGTCGTGGTTAAGCCACTTTACCGGCCTCGGTGACGTCGTGGTTAAGCCACTTTACCGATCTCGGTGGTGTCGTGGTTAAGCCACTTTACCGACCTCGGTGGTGTCGTGGTTAAGCCAATTTACCGGTCTCGGTGGTGTCGTGGTTAAGCCACTTTACCGGCCTCGGTGGTGTCGTGGTTAAGCCACTTTACCGGTCTCGGTGGTGTCGTGGTTAAGCCACTTTACCGGCCTCGGTGACATCGTGGATAAGCCTTCGGTCATAAGGCCTGTAGGTACTGGGTTCACAGCCCGGCACCGGCTCCTACCCAGAGCGAGTTTTAACGACTCAATGGGTAAGACCACTACACCCTCGTATCTCTCATTAACCAATAACTAAAATACTGTCCTCTACACACAGACCAGATAGCTGAGGTGTACGACCAGGACAGAGTAATTGAACCTTAATTGGATATAAGCAGGAAAATAAGTTGAACTGAATTAATGAATGAACAGCCACTTTTATACTAAAATGGCACATTTTCGTAATTTTGTCGGGGAGGAGTAACTAGTATTTGTTCTCCCTGTTAATGCCGTCCTTCTACTTTTGTGTTCAACATGTGATTCTTATTTAATATAAATATATTGAAAAACAATAAATAGTGTTGCAATTATTGGTGTATATGCCATAATGGTCATGCATTAGATGAAGCACGAGAGAGATCCATAGAATCAACCGATATCTTGCCCATTCCCCTGGTCAAATATTACGGTTTTATCACTCAGATTTATAAAGCGTATAACCTAACCCACCTTTTCCATTGTGTCATTCCATCCCCCGTGACCTTCCTGCAAGGCTTTGACCTTGGCCTTGTCATCAAGAATCCTCACAACGCTACCAGCCTTCGGTTTAGGAACCTGGAATTTACCATTCATCTTACTAGGGTTAACACAGTAATGATGCATTGGTTGTTTTTAATGTTCACTACCTACAGAATAAAACAAGACAGCAACCACCTTCACATATCCTGCAATTAAGAGTAGACCTTTCTCCACAAGGCGTAACAGCTATAGAGAATACTGCATGGATGGTATCTAACCAGTGAAAGTGAGTTATATACGTTTTTAAACAACGAGTTGTAAGATAAATGGTATCTAAGGAACACGAAAATGTAGTATGATATCATGTGGGTATCACCCATTTGTGTTACAAATATACTCAAAAACCAGGTTTGGAATAAATGTAAACTTTTTTTCCAACTAAAACTTATTTATGGTCCTTGCGCTTGCAGTTAACTTATGCGTTACAGATATAGATAGTAGTATATGAGTGGCCATAAGATACCATATCTTTTACAAAACGTATCTAACAAGAGAAAGCCAGTTATAAAATAAATGTAGAATATCAGGTTACTACGTTTTGGTATCGTGGTTATTTGGCGAGGTGTAACAGGCGAGCTTCACCGTTATTGAACAGAGCCAAATACGAGATCAAAAAGTATTAACCTGATTTTTTTTTTATCATGCAACTCCTTTCAAGTTATATTTATAAGTCTAAAGCGGTATAAAAACTATTAGTTTTATCGTGTAGGAACTACTACCGGAAGTTGGACAATAGCAAGTGTCCGAAGTCATCTTGAGAATGGCATAGCCAGCCTAAATGTTATGTTTCCAAATTTTAAATAAAATACTTTGATTATATTTCAAAGTCTGTTGTGTCACATTACAATGTTTGTACCTTTTTCTGCGAAAATAAACTCAAGTTTATGTGTGACCTGAAGAAGATCTACAGCACTGGCTGCTAGTGACTGTGACGTCAGACGCTGTTCCAATGTAAACATTCTTTGCAGGAATCTACTTGGGTTTTTGGGGTTTTTTTTAAAATGTTTAATTCAAAACGCTGGCTAGTTCCGAATAGGAGCGAATGATGGAGAATTGAAAAATAAGAGGCAATTTGATGTTACAGGAAGTGTAAATGTTATATTTATTTATGCAGTTCAGCAATTATTGCTGTAAATGGATGTTTGAAAAATGAGAAAACAGTCTACCTGAAAATTGAGCAAACACCCGTCATGCGCACAACTCATTTCCTAGTGACATGATAACACTTTGAATTATCAAGTAGGGGTTATTAGGTCAATAGGAAGCATGGTTGCATGATAAATTGTATTTAATGGACATGAATGTTGTATTCTAACGGCTCTTGCAGTTAACTTACGCGTCACAGACCGACCAGTTTCGCATGGAATATGGATGTGGCGGGTAGGTCATCACCTACCAGCAAGTTGTATATCTTTAAATCGATACACATATGTGTGTTCTAGTTGTCTAATATCGTCAATAACTAATATAGCTGTAAAAAATAGAATACAAACCTCATGTATAATAACTAACTGTGTTGCTTTCCACGCCCAGTTTCTGATTATCTTTGGACTACTGATCTTAACTACAAACAACTGGCTATCCATCTTTATGGATATCCCATTTGGTTGTGTGGTTAACGTCATGGACTGTCCAATGCCATGTCAATCGATGTAGAAAGTTTGAATCTCATCAGTATACACTTCGTAATTTTACTTTACCTTTAATGAACAGACACGATAATTATTTCTAGATCTGGACCCCGTTCCACGAAGCGATCTTAGCCCTAATATCACCTCAAGTGCATAACTACCTACCTTATGCACTTGAGGTGAACTTAGCGATATGATCGCATCGCCAAACGGGGCCCCTGATAATTTATAAGTATTGAACTAATTTAGGTTATCTCTTTTAAAATATTAATGTTGATAGAAATTGCAAGTAAAGGTGTACAGAAGAAAATGTTGAATCAAACCTTAGCTTTGTCTGACGAACCCCCACTGGCGCCTTTCTTGGATTCTTTGCCAGATTCCTCGTCCTTTCCAGAGTTGGCTCTGTCTATTGGAGCTACCGCATTAGCAGTGTCTGCATGTGTTAACAGGTGGTTTACCAAACATGATATAACAAAATTAGCATGTAGTGTCCACAGCGTTTGGTTTACAGATAATTTACTTTGTGTTAAAACAGACAAGAAATAGAGTAAAGTTGTATGCTTCAAACAATCAGTGATAATATACGGTCAAACAACTGTATCTATAGTATATAGAGGTTAACACCAGAGTATGTTTCGGTATCATCAATATGATATATTAGGAATAATTATTATGTTATGCTAGCCTCTGACGAACATAATACATTATTTTTATTCCTAATATATGATAATGGCGATAGCGAAATACTCGATGGTAATAATTTCTTTATCATATAATCTCAAGCTTAATACAACGTGTTTTTGTAAACTGTATTCGCAACTTTAATTGAAGTCAGCCATTACTCGATATTCAAATGATGTAAGAATATGTGATGCGGTGTGATTTTGAATGGAAATGAGGTAAAAATTGAATAACGTCATTTTGGATATCATTACATAAAAATAAACTAGTGCTTAACGTTGTTCTTTCTTTTTTTGTGTTTTTGTTTTCTTTCTGAACGCTGGACAGCTTTCAGTGTGAAATTGCTCTTGTAATTTTTGTTTATTATTTGATGACTATTAATGCATACGTCAATGTCAATAAACGTAGTGCCTTGACCTCGATTAATTGACCCCTCCGTACGGCGTGGACCAATCATATTTCGCGGTTCAAAGACCACGGGCCCAACTTTGTTTTGATGCCATTAAGTTAGACAACATAATGTTTTCGATGTGTAACGTTTTTGTATGGTTAGCATTAAAATTAGTTAAAATAATTGTCTCCTCCAACTGAATCATACTCATATTAAACATATACTTCTGCTGACGTGTTAACAGCGATGACAGCTATGCGCAGCCTACGATTGACGTAAAATCAGTGTTTTCCTGCGAAACACGTCACATGGTACTGAAAGTGAAGTTTTTGCCGAAATCCATCAATATTCAACTGATATCAATTCTACAAAGGTAAAAGTTTAAGAATTACTTTCCCTCCAATGTAATGGACTTTAATGACTCATTTAATCAGTCCTCGGTGTGTATATTGTCGTTAAGAATCCGTTGTTAGACTGCACACAGTCTGACGAATTGCCAAAATAAAAGTACATTCACACACGTGAACGATGATGAAACCCAAACAAAAAACAAGTCGAATAAAAGGTGGACAGACGTCTTTCCGAACGTTCTAGCATGTACGCTAATATATGTACTATCACTAAGGGGTCATTCAAATAGTACGTAACGCTTAGGGAGGTGGGGGTCTAAGTCCAAGCTTTATGTGGCGTTACAAGGGGTGGGGGTGGGGGTGGGGGATGGGAGTGTATTGAACAGCGTTACGTAACACAATTTTGTTTTCTCTTAAACGTGCTATGCCATGACAACAATATGTAATGTAGGTTTTTAGAGGTAAATGTAAACCCAATGCTCATCCATACCCTTCAATTAGGGTCTGGTATAATTTTTCTTTGTCAACCATGATGGTGATCAATTAAAATGGCGCAAGTGAAAACCCGTGTGGGTTTTTTTTCCATCGTACAGCAATATGTCACTTTACTTACGTCATCGTAGTACATTTTTTGGGGGGTGTATGGTCTAGCGTTACGGGGCGTTACAAGGGGGTGGGTGGGTGTCTAATTTTGACAAAAATAGCGTTACGTAATATTTGAACGGCCCCTAACCCTACCCTAAACCCGAATGAACTGAATGCTGGAACGTTCGGAAGTCTTGCCACCCTCTTTTCATTATAACTAAACCATTTTTAACCATGATGCCTAATATAACACAAACATTTTTTTGCATAATGTGTAGGCATGTGTGTGTGCGCGTGTGCGTGTGTGTGCGTGTGTGTGTGTGTTGGAGTGAGGAAGTAGCCTATCTGGTTGTGAGCTTTAGGGGGATAAGCAAGCAAGTATTGTCTGGAAACTTATAAATTAGGCCTAATATATATATATATATATATATATATATGTGTGTGTGTGTGTGTGTGTGTGTGTGTGTGTGTGTGAGTATATATGTGCGTGTGTGTGTGTGTGTGTGTGTGTGTGTGTTTCCGGTTTCTAAACGTACCCTAATTTTATGTAGGGACCCTGAAATTATTTTAAGCTAAAAAGAAAGAGAAAAAAATGATTCGTGTTATTTACGGTTATATGGCGTCAGACATATGGTTAAGGACCACACATATTTTGAGAGGAAACCCGCTGTCGCCACTACATGGGCTACTCTTCCGATTAGCAGCAAGGGATCTTTTATTTGCGCTTCCCACAGGCAGGATAGCACAAACCATGGCCTTTGTTGAACCAGTTATGGATCACTGGTCGGTGCAAGTGGTTTACACCTACCCATTGAGCCTTGCGGAGCACTCACTCAGGGTTTGGAGTCGGTATCTGGATTAAAAATCCCATGCCTCGACTGGGATCCGAACCCAGTACCTACCAGCCTGTAGACCGATGGCCTGCCACGACGCCACCGAAGCCGGTAAGCTAAAAAGAAAGAGAAAAAAAAACACAAAAAAAACAAGAGAGGAAAAAAAATGATTCGTGATTTTTTTTGCTATCGGAACACATCTGCCGGTTATGGTTTCTCGGTTTGATTCGATTTAAGCCAGTGCATCACTAGTATATCAAAGGCTGTGGTTTCTGCTATTCTGTCTGTGGGCTGGTGTATGTAAAAGATACCTGACTACTATTGGGAGCATGTAGCAGGTTTGCACTCTAGACTACACATGTCAAAAGTACAACATGTTTGACATCCAATAGCTGATGATTAATAATTCAATGTGCTCTAGTGGTGTCTTTAAACAAAACAAACTTTACCTTTAGCTGGTTTTACATCCCCTAGCCCCCGCTACCCCCCCCCCCCTTTATTGTTTGTATTTGTACAGAATTGATTTTATTTTGGACAAGTTCTAAAATATTTGCATGCACCTTCTGTTTATTGTATACTATTAACCTTAATTACATTTTGTTTACTATGGTAACTAAACAGGTACTACATGTTATGGTGTGGGGTTTTTTTCGTTTCAGTGTATTGTCACCAAGGGAGTCCCACACTTATTATGTTAACTTTTGCAAGGAACCAAAAGAACAAAAGTAAATTTGGACATTCATGGGTAAGACTTGTTTTATGCTCCTCTGTTATCGCATTATGTTCAAGTGTTTGTGATCTTTGACCAGCCCGTTGATATTCTTAGAATTTTCCACTTAATGGTTTCTGCTAGAGGGTACCGAGGGTGAGATTATCTTGGAAATTGATGGATATATTTTTTTACATGTTCAGATGAATGATAGTAAAAGAACTGCTGTTTACAATTGGCCATGTGCTTGAAATGTAATGTCCTAACCCTAATTTCAAAACATTTCAAACCCATAACCACCTAGCTGAAGCACTTACGTCTGTTTTGTTATTATTACCTACCCTATATATGATTTTCGTTTTGTTTTTCATCATTATTTTATACCCAAAATGTTTGCAAAGCATAGGCATTTTCCTTTTTCCACATGTCATCTTATATGTAGCTTTGTGCACCTTTATAATAAAAATCAAATAACATCGTCAAAGTTAAATACATTGTTTACTAATTTTCTTAATGTACTGCTATACTTTTAATTTTATAAAAAATGTCACACTCATTTTGCTTCCTGTTAAAAGAAATGTTTTCCTGAAATTAAATTAAACTTTAAATTAATACAACGATATGTAATTAAGTTACAGACTAATATACTTCTTGAAATGGGTGTGAAATACTTAACATTTTTGTTTATATATTTCAATAACTGAAATAATGGATGTGGAGTCATTGATTAGATGTCGAAAATGAGATTCTGAAGACAAACTATTAAACAAATTACATTACTTATTGATATTGAGAACAGAATGATAGAAATAATAGAACCGTTTCAACTGAAATGTGAAAGAAAAACTGGGGCAGGGGGTGAAATTGCTGCTGAAAATTAAACACTTTCAACAATGTTATTTAATACAATTGTTGTAGTTTTTTTGTGTTTGACATGTTGTTGATAAGGAGTAATTCAGACTTGCAAGACTTGGGATTTAGTTTGATACCACCCATCAAATGGTAATCTTTAACTGCTCAGTTGACTGTACAAGTTTCGAGGATTTGAAAATGGATGCCACAGAAAGATACATTTTTTAATACATATATTTACCGGTACTAGACTGCGTGGCGATTAATATGTAAAGACCCTCTCTTTGAGAAAAAAGAAAATGTTAGGAAGTATTCTCATAATAAATATTACACAAATTGTGCAAACTGCAATCTGTTGTTTAGTTTCATGTTAAACTAGTGTAATATATAATTTTGCCTCTTTTTTTTTTTTTTGTACATACATTTTGTTAATTAAATTTTTATTTTGTATAATTATTATTGTTCTGTAGGCATAGGCTGTCTTATAATATTTAGTACTATTTCTTATCTGCCTGTGCTTCTAGATAAATCTTTGTGAGTACATTTTGTGCTGACAGTAGAATAACTAATGAGGGAGCGGGTGAGATTGGGTTGTGGGGGCCAGAAGCTTCGTTTGATTCCCAACAGTTGTTGCCACAACACATGAGTTTATAATTTATTTAAACACTGTATTGTACTGGCTTAATTAGGATCGCTGGACAGCCTGTAAAATATTTTACAGGCTGTCCAGCGATACTAATTTTTCACACGGTTTGGTCTTTGTCCTATTTTCCTACTATTTCTTCAAAATACTTTACTTTTTTGTTTGAAAATGCTGCGAATTGCTGCTAAAGTGTGCATATTCCTTGTGTTGTTATAAAAGTAAACAGTTATGAGAATTATTTTTATTTTTATTGGCAGCAAGATATATCTCCCAATTTGTGGCACCATATAATCTCAACATATTAAAATTACACCCTCAAAGCCAACATATTTTCCAATGATTAACATGATTATAATGTACAATGTGTATGTGACTTCAGAATCTATAATACATTATGGAGAACTTAAATTTATTATGTTAACTCTGTTTTACTGTGCATCAGCATTACTATGCATGTAAATATGTATATTGATTAATATAGTATACAGTAATTTCATTCCTAATTGTATCCTACTTTTTCATAAGGGTGTGTCCTAGGTCTTGTCAGAACGAAGACGGGTCAATATGTTATTATACATAACTGGAGGGTGAAAGATGTGATTCCCACCAACCCACCCTCTGGCTACGCCAGTTGTGATTTTTGTTTTCCTTTTTCTGAATTTCGTGTATGGCTTTGGTTTCATAAATAGGGGGCAAGTGCCGTATATCAGTTGGTTCAAGCAGTGCAGCTATGTAAGAATGCACCCCCATAAACTTCGCAATCCCACAATCTAAACCACTGTCTGCATAATCTTTGTACAGGCGACTGTATCCTGCAATAGTTTTGTAACCTTTCGTGTATAAAATTATGGTACACTTTTAGCATTCCCCCACGCCTTGTATTTTAATGTGACTGCTCACGCCCCACACACACCCCCCACCCCCCTTTTTAAACAAAACATTTAACGCAACGCGACCATAAATAAAGACGCCACGGTTTTAAACAAGTCGAGGCCGGGTCGTCGCCGCGCCTTCTATTCCCTTGTTAATCGGCATATCGGGGATTCCATTATAAAAGTTGAACAACAACAAAAATTAAGATGAAAAAGAGGAAGAATTAAGAAAGAAATAAGACATTTTAATTTATCAGTCCTGACAAGAAAAGTTAGCATAAGATGTTTTAAATGTTGTTTTGGTTGCATTCGACGTTCGTCACTTTCGTGTTCTTGTGCTTCGATTTACTGAAGTAAAAATGGTTTCGTCGATTTAAATCACGTTGTCATCTACCCAGTAGTGAAATACTTGAATGTGTCCTCTTGTCGGCTTTTTAATTAAATAACGATCTTTCTAAATAAATTAAGGCAAAAACGTAATCGGCAGATCGGTTGATTGTGCTATCGACATATGCGAATTGGCAGCCATTATTGAACGTTTGTTTAACCTTGCATCACATGTGACGGAGGGCGTGGTTAACTCGTCAGTTTGCAAAGATATCAAATTCTTAAAGTATGTGATCTGAAAAATATCATATACTTTGATTGCACTGAAAATGTAAGATATTATATAATAAATATATATATCCATGTGGTGAGGTTGTTGGTATATTTATTGGTTTTTTTTTAGGTTTTTTGTTTTTTTTTGTAGGGAATTGTTTTGTGTGCCGAAGAAGGTAATCAAGTATCTGACACAACTAGCAAACAATATATTCATAAACCTGGTATCTAATGTAAGGTTATTTGCAGTGTGACAAAGAACTTTAAATAAAAGACCACTATATTTCTGGTCAACGAAGGATATAATTACAAATCACAAATTACAATAAAAATACCTATTTGTTTTGGTTAAAATAGGAAACCTTGATAATAATAAAAGTATTGATACGATCAGTTAATGAAAGAAAGAAAGAAATGTTTTATTTAACGACGCACTCAACACATTTTATTTACGGTTATATGGCGTCAGACATATGGTTAAGGACCACACAGATTTTGAGAGGAAACCCGCTGTCGCCACTATATGGGCTACTCTTCCGATTAGCAGCAAGGGATCTTTTATTTGCGCTTCCCACAGGCAGGATAGCACAAACCATGGCCTTTGTTGAACCAGTTATGGATCACTGGTCGGTGCAAGTGGTTTACACCTACCCATTGAGCCTTGCGGAGCACTCACTCAGGGTTTGGAGTCGGTATCTGGATTAAAAATCCCATGCCTCGACTGGGATCCGAACCCAGTACCTACCAGCCTGTAGACCGATGGCCTACCACGACGCCACCGAGGCCGGTAAATCAGTTAATGAGACGACACAATGTAAAACATGATGGTATGATAAACGAAATTGGGAAAGACAACAGTGTATATTGCTGTGCATCGTAGCTGTTACCTAAAAGTGGCAGATGTTCAGCGTAGATGTCTGGTCCAAGAGCTTCACGGACACACTGGACGTCCACCTGACCTTGGTGACCCACACGACACGTGGTTGTCTCCCCTGAATCCCACGCTATATTCACAACCGATCTGTGTGACGTAGAATCAAAGCTTTGTATAACAACTACAGTCCCTTCCTTGCCTGGACCACCTGAAACAAGAACAACATCATCATCATCATCATCATCATCAACATCATCATCAACAACATCATTACCGACATCAGCTACAACGACAGTCCCTTCCTTGCCAGGACCACCTGAAATAACAACAACATCATCATCAACATCATCATCATCATCAACAACAACACTACCGACGTCAGCTACAACTACAGTCCCTTCCTTGCCTGGACCACCTCAAACAACAACAACAACATCATCATCATCATCATTACCGACATCAGCTACAACCAACTACAGTCCCTTCCTTGCCTGGACCACTTGAAACAACAGCATCA
Organism: Gigantopelta aegis; assembly: GCF_016097555.1. Lineage (NCBI taxonomy): Eukaryota > Metazoa > Mollusca > Gastropoda > Neomphalida > Peltospiridae > Gigantopelta > Gigantopelta aegis. Next base: position 58,662,004 of record NC_054708.1, on the reverse strand, counting down.
TCAACATCATCAACATCATCATCAACAACATCATTACCGACATCAGCTACAAACTACAGTCCCTTCCTTGCTTGGACCACCTGAAACAACAACAACATCATCATCAACATCATCATCATCATCAACAACAACACTACCGACGTCAGCTACAACTACAGTCTCTTCCTTGCCTGGACCACCTGAAACAACAACAACAACATCATGATCATCATCATTACCGATATCAGCTACAACCAACTACAGTCCCTTCCTTGCCTGGACCACTTGAAACAACAACATCATCCACATCATCAACATCATCATCATCAACAATATCATTACTGATATCAGCTACAACTACAGCCCCTTCATTGCCTGGACCACCTGAAACAAGAACATCAACATTACCAACATCAGCATCAGCATCTTGCATACATATCGTGACAGGCATCTTTATCATAATTATGGGTTCAGCAGCATCAACCTCATTATCATCATTATCATCATCATCATGGACTTAATCAACATTAAAACATTAAACTGACCATCGTTGTCACCCTGATCCCAGTGAGTTCCACGAACAACGACGGCGCCAGGAAACAGTCCTTTAGTTCGAATCTTCTTCGAGGTATCCCGTGCAGGCACGCGCTCTCTGAAACAATGAAAGTACTGTAACAGGGTTGTTTAACGACACAGCACGTTGCTGAATTGTCCAGTCAGAGGGTTATATGCTACAGTCACAAAGGTTTCTCTTGGTTTGCTGTGTCTCCAATCTCTGTCACTGTCTTTCTTTGTCTGTCTGTCTGTATGTCACTATCTATGTCTGTCTGTATGTCACAAGCTCTGCCTGTCTGTCACTATCTCTGTATTTCTGTCTGTCTGTCTCTCATTGTCTGTCTTTTTGCCTCTCATTATCTACCTCTTTGTCTCTATCTGTCTGTCTTGTCTGTCTGCCTGCCTGCCTGCCTGCCTGCCTGCCTGCCTGCCTGCCTGCCTGCCTGCCTCTCTCTCTCTCTCTCTCTCTCTCTCTCTCTCTCTCTCTCTCTCTCTCTCTCTCTCTCTCTCTCTCTCTCTCTCTCTCTCTCTCTCTCTCTCTCTCTCTCTCTCTCTCTCTCTCTCTCTCTCTCTCTCTCTCTCTCTCTCTACTGATCTATACATACTACCTGTAGACCAGTAAAGCTGATTTCAACCAGATTAGGTATTATGATCATTGGTGTATTATAATGAATCACGATATAGGTTCCCAGTATGACGATAAGTATCATAATGTAATTATCATTTGCAATAGTGAAAACCGATTTTAAGGAAGGCTTGCAACAAAATAAAGAAAGTCTGTGATACAATCATACTAGTTTGTTGTATATTAATATATTGAAATAGATCGATCACTAAAGTGTAATTCTTGGTTATAGTGCACCACAACTAGTATATCAAAGGCCGTGGTATGTGCTATTCTGTCTGTGGGATGTATATAAAAATGCCTTGCTACTAATGGAAAAATGTAGCGGGTTTCCTCTCTAAGACTATATGTCAAAATTAATAAATGTTTGACATCCAGTAGCCTACTTCGCTCTACTGGTGTCGTTAAACAAAATAAACAAACTTTAAAATGCAGTAAAGCTTATTTAATAATATCGGGTCTTCCTTCTTTCACATTTTGACAGAGTTAAGAAAACGAATGGAATCCAAGAGATTGGTGTCTCTGATTAACAACCAACATCCAACACGGAATTGCGAGTGTATTGGTATAGGCAGGGTGTGTCGTAATACGCATTACGAGTGTTTACCCTTGCTGGTTCTAGGGAAAATAGTGTCAACGTGTATGTTTTGTGTGCTGTTTATTTATATTTAGAGGTAATTTACCTCATAGATGTGGGCGTGTCATGACGCACAAAGTTGTGAGAGAGGTCATGCTTTCCCGTGACGTAGCACAAAGAACACAAGTGAAAGCTGGTACAATGGCCACACGACCATCGTATTCCAATCACCCCGATCTCTCCACAGCCGCCGCAAGTGACAGACTGATGGCAAACTCCTAGAAAAAGAAAGGAATTGAACTTACCAATTAAACTATAGTATCAAAGGGAGGTTTTCCTTCTCCAAGAAGAAGAACAACAACTTAACTAAGTATTACAAAAGTAATTCATTCATTCCTATCAACTTATTTTCGTGCTTATTTCCAATTAAGGTTCAAGCACGCTGTCCTGGGCACACATAGCTATCTTGGCTGTATGTTCAGGACAGTGAGTTAGTTGTTAGTGAGAGACGAGGGTGCAGTGGCCTTACACCTACTAATTAAGTCGTTAAAACTCGCTCTGGGTGGGAGTCGGCACCGTTCTGCGAACCCTGTACTTAACAGCCGTATGTCCGATGGCTTAACCACTGCACCACCGAGGCCCGTACAAAAGTATTGTTAAAATTTAATTTATATCATGTTTTGTTTCTCTTCAGTGACAACATATTTGTATGTTGCATCAAACATCAAAGCAGTTGAGGACCATATCAATATTTTTACATTATTAATGTTATAAGATTGGCAGGCGAGATATCAGTTTTAATTGCACAGTAAATTATTCCGTTAAAACATATTTTCTCACCTACAGGAGCATTGTCTACAAGCCTCAGCTCGTATTTGCTGTCCTTCCCAATGCTCGACACAGTTTGTTTCCCATTGTCCCAGATCACTTCAGCTGTTTCATCTTTCCCGTATGACACGACCGTTCCGAGATGACCTTCACCCCCATCGACGTCACCCGACAGCCAATCACGTCCTCGAATAACTCGTAGACCTGTCGCCATCCTAGGTTATAACTGGAAAATGACAGACAAACCCAGGTACCTGTTTTTAATATACTAAATGCTGTACTGTTATATAAGTGTCTACGTCATGTTTCAAAGTTTACGAAGGATCACGAATTTCAGGCCCCATGCTTATAAAATGTTTAGTCTAGACTCCAGGGGCTTATTCACTAAACTCTCGCAACTTTGCGATCTCGCAGTGCAATACTAAAAGACTTGCAAAGAGGGTGCTTTATTGTCTAGCAGAGCCTAAGAGACCTTTGTGAATTAGGCCCCAGATTGTTAGGGCCTGAGACTAACGTCATGGCAACGCCATACAAAATTCCATGCGTGTTACGTAATTAGATGTTTGGGTCTAGAATCTAAAATCTTATAACACGTCCCTGGTTGTCTAGCGTTAATGTGTTCGACATTAATCGCCAAATAATACTAATGTAAAAGTTAAATGTTTTATGAATGGAAAATTGCAAGAAACCGACTATTTAGAGATAGAGAACAAGCACTGCGTTGGAAGGAAGCAAAGAAATGCTTTATTTAACGACGCACTCACCACATTTTATTTACGGTATATAGCGTCAGATATATGGTTAAGAACTACACAGATATTGAGAGATGAAACCCGCTGTCGCCAATTCATGGGCTACTCTTTTCGATTAGCAGCAATGGATCTTTTATATGCACCAGCCCATAGACATGACAGCATACACCATGGTCTTTGATATATCAGTCGTGATGGACTGGTTGGAACGAGCAATAGCCCAACGGGCCCACCGACGGGGATCGATCCTAGACCGACTGCGCATCAAGCGAGCGCTTTACCATTGGGCTCCGTCCCTCCACCTTCTTTTACGGATAATTGCTTGACCAAGTTGTTTTACAAATAATGACTTGACCACGTTGTTTTACAAATAATGACTTGACCACCTTTTTTAATAATAATTGCTTGACCACCTTATTTTACAGATAATTTTTGACCACCTTGTTTTACAAATAATTGCTTGACCATGTTGTTTTACAAATAATTGTTTGACCACCTTATTTTACAATAATTGCTTGACCACCTTGTTTTGCAAATAATTGCTTGATCACCTTGTTTTACAAATAGTTGTTTGACCACTTTGATTTACAAATAATTGTTTGACCACTTTGTTTTACAAATAATTGCTTGACCACTTTGTTTTACAAATAATTGCTTGACTACCTTGTTTTACAAATAATTGCTTGACCACTTTGTTTTACAAATAATTGCTAGACTACCTTGCTTTATAAATAACTGCTTGTTCACCTTAACCACACTCGTTTAGCAATGATTCTTTGACGGTATACTGTCACACATATTCAATTGGACTGAAGTCTGGAGACCGCACTGGCCACTTCAATCGCATTAGGTGTTCCTATTGACGATAGTCGATAATGACCCTAGTATGACGTGGACAAAAATCTGGACTTGAAAGCACCTGCACATGGTGGGACGTAGGGATCAAGTATTTGGTTCTTGAAATAGATACATTCCGTTGTTTCTCTGATGAGAAAATGGAGATTGGTTTTACCAACCCAGACAATCCTTCCGAAAATCACCACCATAGCGGTCATGTTCATCAATGTAGGCGTCGTTGTATCGTTCAGCAAGGCGTTGTACACACACTGGAGCGATGATCAGTACTCCAGGGAATACTTTCATTACAACATTTTCTGTGGTCAGAAATTTTTGAACCCTAGCAAACTGTGAGTAGAATATTAACTGTAACACTACTATACAACCATCACGAATAGACACATACCACACACATATGAAACTGCATATATGGAACATACTCATGGCACGCGCCTGGACCACTGTATATTATTACACAAAGTATACACGCCAGATACAAAACCGCACAAACAAAGCAGATATATTTATATGCACAAATTATGACATTTTGTAATTGATACATTATACATGTCCATACATGCATGTATATAAATTGGGAATTGCTTTATTGAGGTCCGCCATAGCGAAATAGTTATTTAAAGTGCAGGCGCGTGTGCAGGGGGAGGAAGTCAGAAATGGAAACCCCTCCCTGCTCTAGCAAATGTTTTTTCTCAGTATACCCCCCCCCCCCCCCCCATGAACGTTCAACGCAACAGGCTAAACTCTCCACCTGCTAAAATACCTGCACTCGCGCTTTGTGTGATATGATTCAGGCGCGGATCCGTGGGGGTCACAGGGGTCCCGTGACTCCTCCGTTGGAGAAAGTTACGGGTCACAAATCTGCTCTGACCACTAAATATTTTAATTCACATAGGGACAGTACCTATGCATATTGCACTAAAACAAATGCTGTACATTGTTCTAAGCTCAACAAACTGAGCAAACCCCTAAATTAGGAATCCCTTTAAAATCATACAAAATCTCCTTTTTATCTTGCATATTTTATAACAAATGACACTCTCGTCGATGCAGACCAAAACATGGTCTATTGTAAGTGGTTAAATAATACATAATATAAACCCCGATATTGCAGATTTAAGATACAATAATTCCAAGCGGCAGTCTCAAAGCGGCATAATGACGAAAATATTATTTTTTCTTTTGACGTGTAAAGATTATACGTATCGAGCGTTTAAAGTTACATTCTATGGTTACCATATTATAACATCATGTACAAATATGAAATACAAGCTCAAATGCACTTTTAAAAATCTCGTGTGTGTTCGCTATGAATGGAGATCGTCAAAAGTATACGCTTGATTCGTCGCCTGTGCCGCCATAGCTCGGCAAAGTACAAACGACAGCCTGTTTGTCAGTTTCAGTTAACACGTGCGTTTGCCGATTTCAAATTGTAGGGTTCGTCTCAAAAAATTAAAAGAGAAATCTTGCGCTGTACGAAGAACGTTCGGTTGAGGATACGGTACTAGAGTCTTTCGTTAAAACCGGTTTGATCTTGACAACATATTATCGACAATCGTAGCTTCCTATTTCAGAATTAATATTTTATAAAGTCTTAGTAGAACTTTGAAAGTTTAGTTTGTATACTAGTAACACATTAATCATGTATATATTTTTTAATAAAATATACTAAAGTAGACAATAAACGTTTTTACTTCTTAATGTTACGTGTTATGTTAAAATCGACAAATTCAAATATTCTTTCGTTTGGAAAGGGTAAAGTTGGGGGGGGGGGGGGGGGGGTTAACGACATCAAAGTTAGAGCATATTGATTTAATAATCATCCGACGCCATACAAGCGTAAATAAAATGTGTTGAGTGCGTCGTTAAATAAAACATATCCTATCCTTCCTTCCATCTGCTGTTGGATGTCTAATATTTTGTAATTTTGACATATAAGCTTAGAGAGGAATCGGGTGCATGTGCAGGGGGAGGGTATTGGAGGTCGAAACCCTTACTTGCCGAAGCTTAAAAAATTTTTTTATGTATTTTTGGTGGGAGCATGGCCCCATATAAACTTCGCTCAACACAGTCTATAACCCCAACCCCGCTGAAATCCCTGCACACGTGCCTTGGAAACCCACTACATTTTTTTTTTTAGTTTATATGTACCATCCCACAGACAGGATATCACATACCATGGTCTTTTATATTTCCAAAAACACCTTTTTAGGTCTAAGTAATGAATAAAAATAACATAGTGTCTTGAAAAATGTTACGTAAATCGAACACAGTACCCTCTTCCTCTACCACTAGAGCGTTACGTAATTAGTAACACCCCCTTACATGTAACGCGTATGCCAACAGCTGGCCACTGTCAAAATTTCAAGGCAAATCCCCCACCCACCGACCCCTGGAAAGGCGTTGTATCATACCTCTATGGATATAAATATGTTTTGGAGATAAGAGACGACCCCTCAATCAAGACAGTTAAATTTGTTCAAAAATTGCGAAATCTCACGTGATCTCTTGTTGGGGAATTTCACTCTGGTCGTTTTAAAACGTGTCTTAAACTGTTGGAATAAAACGAAAATTTATCCAAATCCAATCTTAAATCGCCTTTCAACGTGTGTGAGCGTGCGTGTGTGTGTTGGGGGGGGGGGGGGGGGTTCTAATAGACCAAATCAATTCCTATTGCCGATAATGTTAACGTTTACTAATAAAACTGATATAAGCAACACACCCAGGAAGTACAGCAATAAAACACCCAGGAAGTACAGCAATAGAAAGTGTGGCATCTCACATCTAATCTACCTGCAAGAAAATGGGGGGTCACATACCATTTAAGAGATTTAATTAATGTTTTTAATAGCAACCATCATTTTTGCTGAAAATTGCAGCTCCATTTTTGGGGGTACCCCGCATTATTTATTTATTGTCAGTGGATAATCAATGTCACATCTTACTACCAATCACGCATGGAGACCCATATATAGTAATGAGTTTTAACCTGGCATGAATATAAATGTTCAACTACTTTACCTTCTTTCCTCTTAGACGTCTAATTTTCTTTGAATGTGGTGCTTATGCGTGTTGCGAAGATAAATACCTGCAAATCATATGTCAAAGGCACTAATAGTATACTCAAAGGCAAAAGTTATTGTGACATGGATTGTTTGGAGTAATAAATTTGTGAATAGATTTATGGATGTAAACCAGAGAAAATGTACATGAAACAGCTCAAAGAAATGGAACCAAGCAGTTGTTGCAGCGATTGCATGTTTTGTGCAAGAAGCATGGAATATTCGGGAGAAATACTATTCAGTGTTCACCATAAAAGGCCAGACATTCAGTCGCAAACCATTGTCACTCTGAGCAGCCTTCAGAAGTCCACAAGTCAGACAAACACCATTAGTGAACTGTTTGATGCAATGCCGTCATGCCACGCCTCAGTGAAAATGACAGATGGCGAGTCATAGGGATGCTTCAATCTGGGACCTCGCAGCGTGACGTCGCACGTCAATTCAACGTTCACAGAAACAGCATATGGCACTTATGGCAACAATATAAACAAAGCAACCAGGCCAGGGACCGTTTCCGTAGCGGCCGACCACCCGCGACAACCCCTCGCCAAGACGCATGGATCCGAACCACGCATCTGCGAAACAGGTTCCAGCCAGCAACCCTCACAGCCCGTACCATCCCTATCTCCAGCGTTTAGTGGCCTCATTGAGACGAGACGGTGCCAGGCCTGTATCAATGCTCAAGGTGGACACACTCGCTACTGACGGTGTGAACTTCGCTCTGGATCCCCTCTAATGATGTGGCTCATTTGCATATGGCAGGTGCGCCCTTTTCACGGACTATTGCTCGTTTCCATACCTTCGGACATTTCTCTTTCCATGTTATAACGTATCATACACGGCAGTAAAAACTTATCATCAATTATCTTTGTCTTTTGTGTGTCACAATCACTTTTGCCTTTTAGTATATATATTTGACAAGGAAACTGAAAGTAACATTAGCAATTTATCAACATGTCATTAGGGAATCCCCAAAATCAATACCACAGTTCTCGAGAAAACTACTAATGTTCGTATGAGACATTTTTGTGGTGCTTTCATTAAAAAAAACCTGTGCATGCACGTCTGTCGTGGCACGACCTCTGAATTCCCCAGAAAGTTCTGTCAAAGACAGGGAAGTGCATTGGATATTTTACGTGCTGACATTAACATTTCTTCACAAATACCAGTGGTCGGGGCAAAGCGTAGCTCCTTATTTCTGAAGAAACGTTTTAATGCCTTCTAACGGGTCTGTAGCTTAATGGTCGATCCCCGTCGGTGGGTCCATCGGGCTATTTCTCGTTCCAGCCAGTGCACCACGACTGGTATATAAAAGGCCGTAGTATGTGATATCCTGTCTGTGGGATGGTGCATATAGAATATATCATGCTACTAATGAAAACAATGTGGAGGGTTTCCTCTCTAAGACTTTATGTCAGAATTACCAAATGTTTGACATCCAATAACCAATTATTCAATATGTTCTAGTGGTGTCGTTAGAAGACATGTCATTGGTATATGTCATCAAATGGGTAATCAAGCATCATTACGTCAGTTTTCATCTTCAGTTTGATGTCATGTATGTATTTGTTTACAGAGATATGGATGTCTAGATAGGAGAGTTTGATTTAGGACCAACCGGAGGTAACTATTCATTTTATCTCCGTCTTTCTGTCTGTCTTTCACACATATTGTTTTCTGGACTATAATTTTATTGCAATGTATCTAGAGGTTAAAGGTCCGGCTGGGTCAAAGTTTGAGGTGAACCTAACTTTTGATAGAGAAGCTGACACCACAAGTCCTGTAATTGGTGATAAATGCGAGTGTGTTGGTTGTAAAAACATTAGTTTCATCTGGGCAAAAAATGTATGCAATTTTATTTCATCTAGTACCACTGTGTCAAGTAGCCTTGTGTTCGAAACATGTATGGGGTACCTGTAAAAAAATGTAATCTGTGTGTAGTCTGTGGTAAACGGAGATGTTTAGGGGTGGGGGGGGGGGGTCATGCTCGACGTGGTGTGTGGTTTCTAACGCTATGTAACTTTGTATCTTTTAAAGACGTTTTGTTCACTAAAATTTATTTACTATTTTAACATTTATTTTGATATTTTAAATTCGTTTAAACAAATTAAAAAGCTGACTGTGTACTTTTAAAACGTTATACCAGTCATAGTTTTAAAATGCTATCCATCAAATGCATATCTGAAGAAGATGTTAGAAATCAAAGGAGAGAGATCCTTCCCATACAGATAGCTATCATAGGGTGTCAGCTATGAATCAATAGCAAGCTATCTAAAACGTGTCTTTCAAAGGCAACAATCAAACAACCGAGAGAAGACATGCCCCCTGATCAAAGTTATAATATACTTTCATTTATACATTTACTGAGAAATGGACAGGTCACAATAATAAGTAATCTTATTACGAGTGTTTATAAACAAGGTAAAATTAATTTTCACTCTGCATCATAGCTACATCATATACACCATAGTGTTAACAATTTAACCTTTTAAGCACAAAGTTACTACTGATAAATGAATGTATTAAATCTGAAAGGCACTATTTAATCTAGATGACATTGTGTAAATAATTTGAATTTTTATTATTAGCCTACGAATGCATCTGGTAGTTTATTGTTTTATTTTTCAATTAAACAAATTATATCATTTACCTAAAAATTAATTTAAAGTGAAGTTACAGATTCTGTTCTCCCCGAGTCTATTTTCCAGTAGAGTGTGTGTCTTGTTAGAGAACTTCAAGGCGCGTGAACAGTATCTGTTCTCCCCGAGTCTATGTTCCGTGGGTAAATTATCCTTATTTATAAACACATACTAAACACGTATTCATGTCATATGTAGTCGTAATGGTGTACTCGTTCAGACGCCTGAAATATCCGTGGCAACAATTAAACTGCACTGTATCAGATTGCTCGTTCCATATTTAATTGGTGCTTAACATTAATTGGTTTGATTGGCAGGTCACTAAGTGGATACCACGGCAGACGTCAGATTAACAAGTAACCATTTCTAATTAATGCACGTGTAAAAATAAAAATATAATGCGTATTGTTATAAAGTTGAAGTTTAGCACTGTGACAATACTTTGATTAAATTTGATACATTCTATCAATATGTGGCTGCATATTTTAAAGTATTTTATTGTCAATATAAGACACTGACACAAAATTACAAGTCATCCTTAATAAGAACGCAGAATTATCAGTTAAAAAATGTCAGTATTGCGGATTACTGAGACTTGATAATTTTGTAATTTTAATATAAGACACATGCGCAATTAGGGACGGGTATATCGTACTAATTATTTGTGAACCATTCTCGTGTGACAATACGAGTTATTTCAGCTATTACTAAATTGTTTATAAAGCTTTAATAATTTAAAGAAGAATACATAAGTCATAATCGACTGATATATTAATTTTAAATTTCAACCTAAATCCGGTGTTTAAAGGTATTTAAATGAGTAAATATTCAACCACCTTGTCATATTGTATTATCACAAACTATTAATATGAAAATATGACCCAGAATGGGGATTCCCCTAATTCCGTGTGATGAATTCCTGAAGAAAGAGTTCGATTGTTATTTCATGGTATTTCATATTAATAAAAGTTAAAGTTTGTTTTATTTAACGATACCACTAGAGCACATTGATTTACTGGATGTCAAACATTTGGTAACTTTGACTTACAGTCTTTAGAGAGGAAACCCTACATTATCCCATTAGTAGCAAAGGATCTTTTATATGCACCATCCCACAGACAGGATAGCACATACCACGGCCTGTGATATGTCAGTCGTGGTGCACTGGCTAGAACGAGAAATATCCCAAATGGGCCCACCAACGGATATCGATCCCAAACCGACCGCGCATAAATCGAGCACTTTACCACTGGGATACATCCCGCCCTTATATTAATGAAATTATTACTCCCTTGAAATTGTAAAAAATTGAACAGGATAATTTTTGACCTTCACAAATAAAGCGTATAATACAACTATAGCAACGCGTATTTGTAGTCTTAACAATGAATAAACACATAATATATGTAGGTTATAAACAAGAGTTTTACCTTCTTCTTAGAGGTAGAGTACTCCAGATGTATTGATGTTTACGATGAGTTACCAATATAAATAGGTTTGTTTCACTAGGAATATTTGTATACTGTACATTTCAAGACACAGAAGAAATATCGATCTGAAACTTGGAAAACCCCAACCATAAATAGCCCAAATGCGGGGTAAATGTAGGTTATAATAGACCAAATCAATTCCTATTGCCGATAATGTTAACGTTTACTAATAAAACTGATATAAGCTGCGTATCAACACACTCAGAAAGGAAAGAAGTGTTTTATTTAACGACGCACTCAACACATTTTACTTACGGTTATATGGCGTCAGACATATGGTCTTTAAGGACCACACAGATACTAAGAGAGGAAACCCGCAGTCGCCATTTCATGGGCTACTCTTTTTCGATTAGCAGCAAGGGATCTATTATATGCATCATTCCACAGACAGGATAGTACATACCACGGCCTTTGTTAGACCAATTGTTATACTAGAAATAGCCCAATGGGTTCACCGACGGGGATCGATCCTAGACTGACCGCGCTTCAAGTGAACTCTTTACCACATACCATTTAAGAGATTTAATTAATGTTTTTATTAGCAACCGTCATTTTTTTTGAAAATTGCGGTTCCATTTTTGGGGGTACCCCGCATTAATTTCAACCTTTGGTATATACTGCACAACAACTGTATAACAAATAAAAGTGTATTTATTTATTGTCAATGGATAATAGTATTTGCACAAATAATCAATGTCACATATTACTACCCACAGCTGTTTTTACCTCGAACTTTGACACGGAATCTCTTCTTCTTTGGTACCATGCAACTTGTAAGCCTACTGAACTGAGTAGCTCTCGCGTGATTACAATCTAGTAGGTGATCTCTGTGCGTCTATATGTGTGATATATGTTTGTATAATCACAGTGGTCTTACTTAGCTACTGTTAAGACCCATTCATGAAATGCCGTACGTTTAATCCAGGAAGGAAATGTTTCATTTAACGACGCACTCAACACATTTTATTTACGGTTATATGGCGTTGGATATATGGTTAAGGACCACACATACATTGAGACAGGAAACCCGCTGTCGCCACTTCATGGGCTACTCTTTTCGATTAGCAGCAAGGGATATTTTATATGCACCATCCCACATACAGGATAGTGCATACCACGGCCTGTGTTACACCAGTTGTGGAGCTCTGGCTGGAACGAGAAACCGCCCAGTGGGTCCACCGACGGAGATCGATCCTAGATCTCGCTCCAGCCTAGATCGATAGCGCATCTGGCGAGCGCTGTATTACTGAGCTACGTCCCGCCCCACGTTTTGTCAATCTCGAGTGTCCATCTAAGACTGCACTACGTGAACGTTAAGAACGTGTAACGGCTAGTGTAGTTTGGTGAATATATAGGGACTTGCGACCATGCTCCTACGAACGTGCGCTTTGAGTTAACGGAATAAATTCTTAGATGTCACCTTCGTCTATCGTACATCTCGCGTTTCAGTTGAGTTACAGAACCCTGTAACCTTACAAATCAGTTTTATAATAAGAGTAGGTCAAGTCGACACTACAGGCTCGTATAAGCCGAATGGGGGTTTGGCGTGTGTGATCGTGGGGATGGTTGGTGGTGGACAAAAACGTACGTGTTTTTGTTCTACTCTTTATAATATGAAAGAATAGCTTTTGCTCCCCCTCCCTACTAGAGGTTGTGCCCCCCCCCCCCCCCCCCCCGAGATTTTATCCCCCACTTCAGATATCGTTACTACGGGCCTGCATCAGAGAAAACAAGCTCGAATGTCCTTTAGCCCTGTCAATGTTCGACAACCACTATGACCGTCAACTATTGTAATTTATGTCGTATTACTCTGCACGTAGTTTCCAAGACCTCACGCTACAGACCTTTAGTTTGATCCATTACGTCGATAAATTCACGAGGTTATGCATAGCATAAAGGAAACTAGTTATTCACTAGTACAAAAGCTACAAGAAAAAACTCGACACCCCTGAAGGGCGGATCCGTGATTTTTGAAAGGATGGTGTTCAAAAATTATAAAAAGGGCAAAGTTGAGTTTGCCGCTGGCAAACAAATCGAGCGAGATGTCTAGGGGGTATGGGGACATGTACCACCCCCACCCACCACCACCACCCAATAAAACGTGAAATATAGATGCCTAGATATGCGTTTTCAAGACAGTATAGCGTTGTTTTGTTATTGTTCTGTTTGGAACATTTTGTGTTATAATTTGTGTATTTTACCAATTATGTAATATTATTTAATGGGAACGCAATAACTTAGAAAACTTACTTTTAGGTTGGATTGTGGACGGTGTGGTCATATTTGCAGTTAAACAACAAGAAACAAAGCTGTGCGACTCTAACTTTATTGCAGTTATAAAACATAAACAGGGGTAGAATTAAAAACAAATTCAGGGCAAGGCGATTTTGGTCTTGAGTTTGACGAAATGTTTGGGGCATCAAGACAATTGGAGAGCGCACCAAAGCCAACATTTCTTTCATTTTTACACGTTGATCATATGTTGTCACTGGTTAATGATCAAAATTAAAAACAAAACATGCTGGTATTGTGTTTGTCTTTCGATTTTTGAAATAAGCAAATGTGAAAGAGGTGTGGGACAGCTTATATAAACGTTTCTTCACAATTAAAGAGAGAAATAGGTTTAGCCAAAATTTTAGCACTAGAATGAAACGATAACAATGACCATATGGCAAGCTACCTTCATGCTAAATGATAATGTCATGTAATTAATATTACATTGTTGATAAAAAAAATAATAACTAACACTATCAAACTGCTAATTATTTGAAATGTTGGTGACAGGTACATCTTCATCTTTGACAGGAACACGTTCTGACCAGCATGGCCCACATAATTAGTTCCAGGCCTGTACGACTTAAAAGGTAAGGGTGCCAAATACCAGGGGCAGTATTTACCAAACAATTTGAATTTTGGCTTACATTTTTGACATTGACTTAACTTACAAAGAAAAAACGTAATTTGGTATTTATCAAATGACTTAGGATAAAACTTTTAAACTAAGTCCTTGTGAAAAACGGTGTTAACATAATCACGTGACTACTACTAGCTGAGGATTCCTATAGAATGATTTTTGTTTTAATTATATGATTAAAGTTTTTTTTTTTTTAAACAATTCTTATTAAATTAACAAACCATATTTTCGAAATTAAATATTTTAATTCCATAAATAACTACACCTCAGAGGTCCTAACTTTTCACACACCAACCTTCCTATTTCCAGCAGGCCATGTCTTATTCCTTAGCAAGCCATATTTCGTCTGGCCTGCTATTTATAAAAAAAAAAACAGGTCTTATTTTACTTTCTTATTTCAAGCCCTAGCTGCCTGTGTCAGATTTGAATTTATATTTCAATGAACACATTATAATGTTCTTTTAGTGTCATCATAGTTAATAATATTACAGTACGTCTATAGTATTAGATTTAGGTGGTGTTTAAATTCCAGATTGTGGTTGAACGAGATTTGGACTACAGTATTTTAGTCTAGAACATTATTAATAATTCTGATTATAGTATGTATTGTAACACAGAGAAACAGCTTTTAAAATAATAATCTGGAATACAATTCAGCAAATATTGGCTCGAAAATAGGGAAAATGTTTTTAAAAAATGAAAAAGTTACCATTCCTGCCTACAGTACCCTATTTTGTTATTGGTTTTTCTGTGTATTTCTTGGTTTTTGTTTTCATCTCTTTTTTTTCTCTTTTTTTTTTTTTCGTTTTTTTTGGGTGGGTGGGGTGGAGGTGCATGTAGCAGGAACCATTTTTTTTACGTGGCCTTTGTAGTATTATGACAATTATGATCATCTACTACATTATTATTATTATTAATATTATTAGCATTTTTCTTACCAGACTATTATATGTACAACTGATGCACTTCTAGAACTTAACTTTTATATTCTAATTAATATTTTGTGTTGCGATGAATCGGGGAACCCCAACCCTGACACTGTCAAAATGAACCGGAAAACAATAAAACAAATAAAACAAACACACATTTGTTTCAAGGACATGGTACCCATAAGCGTACGAGACGGGGGTTGGGGGTAGGAGTTCATCCTCAAATTTGGTCAAACACAATAAAGATATTCGGGCAAAATGTAAATATTAATACGAGACCTTGTTAATATGAATTCCCATCATTCTAGCAGCAAATTATTTGTGATCTATGTAAAAATGCGTAGTGATTAGTTTGCACCCCATATACAGCTGTTTGGCAGTAATAATAATATGAATAAATAAATAAACAGCCTGGTCCTCTACAAAAATGGAAGTCCGTACGTCTAGGGGGCACTAAGACCACATTTTGTCAAAATGTTAAAACCTCGCCTTTTTTATTTCTTTGTTGAAACAAAACAAAAACTAAAGCATTTCATTGTGAGACTGCAGTCTGGGACAGACGTTTGCTTTGAAACCGGTGTTGACCAATCAACTTCCAATACTTCCCGTTGTCGTGCAGTTCACACATCATAAAGAAAATGCATAAAGTAGAGCTTATTTTTACTAAATTAATAAATAACTATATATGTATATATCTCAAGTGCTTTGGTTTTCGTTTTGCCATGAACATGGTGAATGATTGTTGTGTGAAGGGGTGGATCTAATTATACAGTCTTTCTAAAAAAAAAAATTCAAAAGGGCATCTTATCTGAAAAGGGGGGGGGGGGGGGGGGGGGGGGATAGTGTTTCGGATAGTGGTGTCGGAAACACACTAGTATAGGTTTCATAATATAAGTGGTTTCCAAGATAACAAAACTAAAGGTCTATGTATTTTAGGCGCAATACTTTAGGAACATGGAGGGGGGAGGGGGGCGAGGCACATATTCTCATACTCGAGGACGAAAGCGTACGTTCTTTTTTCCTACTCTATATAAATAAAGATAAACATATGACTTGTGAACCACTCTCCCCACGCCCCCACTCTAGATATCGTTTCTACGAGCCAGCTATTCTCAAATTTCGAAATCGACAGTTTTTATCACTGAGAACACTATGTAGCAAGGCAATCACGAATAAAATAAAAAAAAAAATATTATTTGTTAACGTGTATGATGTTTGTGATGTCGCGACTGGGTCATCACCTAAGAGTAGGCAGTCATATGTTTATAAATGTTTATCAGATGTATATGTGATGTATACTTATTTTCGTTCTAATATCCAATTAAGGTTCAATCATGCTGTCCTGGGCACACACACCTCAGCTATCTGGGCTGTCTGTCCAATACAGAGGGTTAGTGGCTAGTTATTAGTTGTTAGTCAAAGAAGTCTGTATAATGTTCATATATCTATTCATCGAGGCGTTACAACTCGCTCCGAGTGGGAGTCGGTACCGAGGTGCGAACCCAGTACCTACCAGCCTTATGTCTCATTGCTTATCCACGAACGACACCACCGAGGTCGGTCTTATATTCATTCATTCATTTGAACTTATGTTTGTACTTATATCCAATTAAGGTTCAAGCACGCTGTCCTGGGCACACACCTCACCTATCTGGGCTGTCTGTCTAGGACAGTGGGCTACTGGCTAGATGTTAGTGGTCTCTGAGAGAGAAGTGTGTGTAGTGGTCGTACACCTAACCATTACGTCGTTACAACTCGCTCTGGGTGGGAGCCGGTACCACGCTGGGAACCTAGTAGGTGTTATCACACGTATATGTGTCATTATAAATACCGAATTGTGTTCTCAACAACGGGTGTGTAAAAAACGCGTTTATTGTAGCTAGAAAGTAAGTATTGACAAGGACAATATTTAAGGGATCATTAAGTTATAAAACCCTTGATGTGTACGCTGTACTTGACACCGCCATGCTCTTTGACATATTAAATGATCGTGATGCAAGGATGGCACTTAAAATGTCGAATACAGCATAATCTTCTGTATCTCTTAAACATTTTATAAATAGTTCTAAAAGAATCTGTGATAATGGTTTCAATTTGTTTTTGTTTTTTTTGTTTTGTTTTTTGGTCATCGTGTCTTTCATAAATGCAGGGCGGGACGTAGGCCAGTGGTAAAGCACTTGCTTGATGCGCGGTCGGAGCACAACGACTGGTATATTACAGTGCGTGGTATATGCTGCCCTGGCTGTGGTATGGCGCATATAAAAGATACCTTGCTAATAGTGGAACAATGTAGCAGGCTTCCACTCTTAAGACTATATGTCACAATTACCAAATGGTTGACATCCAATAGCCGAGGATTAAAACATCAATGTGAGGATTAATAAATCAATGTGCTCTAGTGATGTCGTTAAACAAAAAGATACCTTTCTTAAATGCAACTCTTTCACAACTGTTTATACTGTATTTTATTGATAATTTTAGATCTTTTTTTGTTGTGTCCGTTATTCATCTTCATTTGACACCCAGTAGTCAATGAGTTGTTCGTAAACAACACGCCAGCTGTTTTGTTCTTCGAATACGCTTTGACACTAATACTCCGTTACAATATAGGGGGCAGGGTGTAGCTCAGTGGTACAGCACGCGTTTGATGCGCGGTCGGTCTGGTGTTGATCCCCGTCGGTGGGCCCATTTCTCGTTCCAGCCAGTGCACCTCGACTTTGTACATGAAAGGCCGTGGTACGTGCTATCCTGTCTGTGGGATGGTGCATATAAAAGATCGCTTGCTGCTAATCGAACAGAGTAGCCCATGGTGTGATATTCCCGATAAGTGGGGATCACCGGTGTATTTTATTCTCAAACGAAGTGTGTTTCGTTCAGACAATACATAATGAATGAAGTCATTACAAAACTGGTCCCGAGCGGGTGTGGGAAGACTATGTTTATGTATAATCGAGCCAACGCATAACAACGTATAAAACGCTACCTTCTATTTTAATGAAATGTGTATTGTACATGTATAATAGTATGCAAATGTATGTAACATCTATGAATTGTATGTTTACGGCCAATAAAAGTATATGTAGAAATCCATAATAAGTCCAGGATGAACACTTCTTTCTCATTTCTGAAGGTAGCACTACTACTCCGAAGTTATCCGTTCTTAGAGTAAATGACAATGGATAAAAAAAATTACGTATCCGGTGTGAGCACAGATCTCGTACAAATTTTCGAGTCATGCCTAGAAAAAAACGCGGGGGATCGTACAAACTCCCAATTATATACAATCCCAACGAAGACAAACAAATCCTTTTCTCCGCCTAAAGTGGAAATGACATCGCAGACCCAAGCTGTGGTAGAACGAGCCGAGGCTCAGCAGCGACGTGCACGAGCTTTAAAACATACTGCTGGAGATACGATTGTCACGAATAGAAAAATACAACGTGGAGGTAAACCCGAGAAGTTGATAAGAAAAAAGTATTATATATTTGGATGAAGACGTTCGCAGCGAGTCGGATATATTTGAAGTGCCTCTACATGAAACGAATGTATTTCAACGATAAACTGAAATTCGCTAAAATGTTATTAAATACCAATGTATTAAAATAAATAAAATAAAATAAAAACCCAAACGAAATACCCCACAATACAACAAGGACAAGAACAACAACACAACCCCACATCCCCCCAAATCCCAATAGCCACTGATTAATCAGCATGAAGCAGACAGAATGCATTGCATTAGATTGCAACTACTTTCGATACTTAACAAACCACAAACACGTTTGTTAGGTTTCATGTATTATTTATTGTAAAGCATTGTTTGAAAAAAAACAAAACCCATATCTCATCCGACAATACGCAATAATAAAATGATTGTATAGTTTTATATTTTCGCGAGTGTTTTTATTCCTGGGGGACCTCTTTTAGCTTTTCCTTTCACAAATATAACAATTGGTTTCTTCCGTCCATTATTGTTCATGAAAGGATGTGATTTGAAACGTGAATCAGACCCGATCGCTTCCTAATCCCCGGCATACTCTTTTAAGACCCGAGCCTGTCTAGTACCGATGCAACTGTGAAGACGAGCGAGTTCGGGTGAAACTTAAATATGCTAATCTTGGTCACTCATTTCACAAACATCCGAACGATCAGATTCAGACTCGCTTTCTTCTCTCACGTCTACACGAAACACGACGTCTTTCATGATGGGCTTCACGAGGAGTTTGATCTTGTCTTTTATTATCGTCTGATCGGTGTTGTTGTCTGTTTTGTTTAAACTATCCAATATAGATCGAAATAAAGGTGCTTTCAACAAATACTTGGTATATTCAATAGCATTAATCAATGCTTTGGTTAATTATTTTTCCATAAACTGCCTTAGTTTTTTCTCGATCCACTCCTGCGTCTTTCCTTGTTGTTGATATTTCTTTCGTCTGGCTGTTATATCTTCTAAATTCATGTCACGAGCATGATCCCAAACACGTTGTAAGCCAACATCCTGCCATTCTATAATCCGATTTTGATCTCTCTTATCAGTTGGTGATCCTTCTCCTTTTTGCACAAGGAAATTCTCATCTTTGTCCGTATCCTCGTCGTACCTGGCACGTTTTCTGAATGACACAAACTTGTTAATGGGGCACCACGTTTTAATATGTCGCTGTAAGTCATCCATGTTATTTATCAACACATCACAATCGGCATAAGCAGTAGCCATGAAAAAGGAACCCGTTTCGTCACTGGATTCAGTCCCGTCGTCGGTATTTTCCTCTTCTACTACATGATTATTGATTGCAGAACACGATTTTACCCTGTCTACGGGTCGAGTATCTGACTTTCGAATGGAGAGGTCTTTTAAAGTATTATTTTGACATATAGTTTCGTTGACAGTATGTAGGGCGTACTGCCTTTGTTGCTTCCGTGGTGGCTTATCTAACATATTGGGTTGCAACCTGTTTTCTCTTGTTGTAGATCGTAAGTCGGTGGTAAAATTGCCATATGGTCTCTGGACAGCATTCTCATAAAGCGGCCACTGTCATTGGGGTAAATTCTTCTCGCAAACAACTTCACTTGGTGTCTGTCAACGTGTGAATTAAACAAAGTCACATAATGAGAGTTGAGAGCAATGTCACGTGACTCTTTGCCTCTTGGGAATACACATGTAGGTTTTGTAACAACAGAAAATTAATTTCATTCTTGTGATGTGAAGTTCGAGTAAATAGTTCAGAAATACGCTTATCATTCTTGGCCTCGGCCATATGATCATCCGAAATTAAGACATTGTTGTTGCGTGCATCGAAGTAGTTATCATCTTGTAGATTGTGGGGGATTCCTCTCACAAACTGAACTTGGAGCATGGATTCACGGACAGTGTCGTAAACAGGCTTCCACCCCGTGTAACACCATATTATGTTGTTAGGTGTTGGCTCGATAAGTTGTTTCTGAAGTAGGGCCTATATTGTACAAAAACATAGTCTTGCTACACCCACTCGGACCCACGAATACAGCAGTGGAAGATATAGTAAAGTAAAATGGTTCTTCATCTGATAACTGCTGAGCTTGCTGTTCCGGAGAGGGGGGGGGGGGGGGGGGGGGAGGAGGCGAGGGAGGGGGAGGAGGAGGGGTAAGCTGATGTAACTGTTAGCTGATGTAACTGTTTCCTGTGTCTTTGCATATTATCCCATCTGGTAAACGTTCTCTCACATTCGAGACACCATGTGAACCCCATGATGAATCGAATTAAAAATGACGTCAAAGCAAATTCATACAGTTTATATATTATTTAAGGTTTAAACCCGCATCTTCTTGAACTACATTAAAAATTGTTTTAATAAAACAAATTCGAGGGTTATGATTTTAATGTTTTCCCCTTTTAATCAGCCAACTTTCCTTCATATACGGTCGAGTCTATTATAAATTGAAACAAGGGGTGATGACGGACGAGTCTACCACGAATGAAACCAATATACTTTTTAATGGCGATTCTGCATCAAAACCCGCCTTCACCAAAAATCAGCGCAAATTTCTTTTGTTCAATTCCTTTTTACCAATTCCAGTGGAACGGCGAACACCTGGGTAGACCCCTGTTCAAATATTGCATAGCCAGACAACCGCTTTAAAAGTAATAATCAATAATCAGTCTCTGTTCGAAAAGCATAGCAATGACGTGTTTGTTCAAGTTGAGAAAGTGTAATTCAGTTTAACAATTACAGTGAAGCTTCCATCACTGTGAGATAAAATCTATATTAAAAAATAAAACAGAATCCCAAACATATTAAATTAACGCTATAAATCACTAGTTTAAAACTACATCATTCATGTTTCTTTTAAATAAAACGGTATAGCAAACACAATTTATTAATTTTAATGCATCTATCTATAATGAATTGTCATAAACGAATACAGAACAAATCCCATCTTTTAAAACCTTAAAATTTAAAATACAATATTACTCTTTGGTCTGACAAAAAAAATAAAATGAAAAAACCACAATTCAATACCGAACCGTGGTCGGCTGTACACAGTGCGCTACTACGTGACTTCGCATTCACTTGGGTGTGGTCGTATTGATTTTCCCGAACACCTGGCCCGTGACATTCGTACAACGACCACGTGACTCGCGCCGTTTTGCCATATATGGTATTGATTACTATCCATTGTTCTAGTTTAATGAATGAGCTCATCAACACTTGCATTAGTGCATAAACTGCGTCGACCTTCCCTCTACGCGGTTGACCTGTGACGTCGTGCACACATTTGCATATTAATGAGTTATCGTGCATTTTAATGAGAAACCGGCCACTAGCCGGATTTCTGACCCCTAATAATATACTACTACCAACAACCGCCCACCCACCCCACCCCAATTCGGTTTATACGGGCCTGTAGTGTCGACTATACCTACCCTTGTTATAGAACTACAGGTAAGGTTACAGGGTCCTGTAACTCAACTGAAACGCCAATCTAATTAAAATTAGCTCCACTATTACATGTGGATCTAACAGCAGCCCGTTGGAGCTCATGTCCAGTTGACCTTTCATTTGACCAATCAAAACCTTACTTGCAAAATCATGCCAGTGATTTGAAAAGAATTTGAAAATATTTGGGATTATGCCGAGGGTATACGAAATGATTTGGGTGAATTACGAAGTATGCCGGAAACTAATTGCAATATAAAATTTTATATAAAATTCGTTTCAAGACGAAAAAAAAACGTGATGGTATAGCCATACAATCTGTTTATACTAGTATACAATCCAGAGTTTATTACTGCACTTTTGTCAGTGTTTTTTTTTCAATGTTGAAATAGACCAAGTACGCCTATTGCATAAATAGTCTCGCCCGATATTTTTAGAATTTGTATGCTCCCCTATATAAGGCGAAGTGTAATTGGTCGATATTTAAATTGTTATTTATAGATGAAATGTCACCTGGACATGGGAGTCCACGCAATGCTGTTAGATCTACTGGTAGAACCATAGAGTTAATTTTAATCAGATTGCTGAAACGCGAGATGTACGATAGACGAAGGTGATATCTAAGGGTTTATTCCGTTAACTCGTTGGAACATGGTCGTAAGTCCCTATATATATTCACCAAACTACACTAGCCGTTACACGTTCTTAACGTTCACGTAGTGCAGTCTTAGATGGACACTCGAGACTGACAAAACGTGGGGCGGGACGTAGCTCAGTAGTACAGCGCTTGCCAGATGCGCGATCAATCTATGCTGGATCGAGATTTAGGATCGATTCCCGTCGGTGGACCCATTAGAAGAAATTTGCTGGCGCGGACAAAAGACACACAAAAAACACCGTGTCGTTTATAAGACAAAAATTACAAATATTACACATTTAGCATAATCTACAATCAATCCCAAAGACATAAGAGCCCATAAAATCGAGAAATGTATACATTTGTTTACAAACTTTGACGTTTTCAGCCCACATATGGAGTGCGCATGCGCTGAGAGTAAGAAAGTTCGTAAACTTCACTTTTTTCAATTAAAAAATGACGGAATATAATCTGCACAAATCAAAAAAGTATTTACACTGATAGCTCGGCAAGTATCTCAGGCTAGCGAACTGGGATGAAACGGCCTCCTATCAAAATGCTTGACACGGGGCCTTCGAGTCTCCGATTTTAGCAGGGAATCCTCAAGCTTTTCCATTAGGAATGAAATTTAAACGATTTAAAAACATGAAAAATTACGGTGGAAAAATCAATCAGAAAAATAGAACAAAACTATTTTCGGGTAGAAAAATGGTTAAAGTTCCACATTCTGAGCGAACTGGCTCACGATCGCCGTTTTATTAAAATAAAAATGGTGTTGACAGTGAAAAAGCCAGCGTTAAAACGTTACTTAACCATTGAATTTAATTAGGTCAGCGCTCAGTGAGCAAACATCTAATGCATTAGGCCATTTCTCGTTCCAGCTAGTGCTACACAACGGGTGTAACAAAGGCCATGGGATGTACTATCCTGTCTGTAGGATGGTACATATAAAAGATGCCTAGCTGCCACTCGAAAAGAGTAGCCCATGAAGTGGCGACAGCGTGTTTCCTCTGTCAGTATGTGTGGCCCTTAACCATATCTCCAACGCCATATAACCGTAAATAAAATGTGTAGAGTGCGTCGTTAAATAAAACATTTCCTTCCTTCCTTGATTAAACATACGGTATTTCATGAATGGGTCTTAACAGTAGCCTACATATAGTCTGTAAAAAAAAATTTAAAAAATAATTTCAGTTTGGTTTGACGTAAGAAGAAAAGTAAACGTGTTTAGGAAATAACGATCGATTCCAAACCGACCGCGCATCAAGCGAGCGATTTACCACTGGGCTACTAGATTGTAATCACGCGAGAGCTAAATATATTGAGTTCAGTAGGCTTACATTTACCCAGCGTTGGGCTATTTCTGGTTGGGTTTTCCAAGTTTCGTATCGATATTTCTTCTCTATCTTGAAATGTATAGTATACAAATGTTGCGGGTGAAACAAATCTATTTATATTGGTAACTCATCGTAAACATCAATACATCTGGAGTACTCTACGTCTAATAAGAAGGTAAAACTGTTGTTTATAACGTACATGTATTATGTGTTTATTCATTGTTAAGACTAGAAATACTCGAGCTTGCATGTGCATGTAATGACATATCCGGCAGCCATGTCAGTTGTGTTTCTATTAGTCTAGAAAAGATCATAAAAGAAAACGTTGTCATAATTATATTGATTGCTGTATGTAATATAAAGTTCAGTTCAGTAGTCACATTACGTTACTTAAAAATTTGAATTTCCTTATTTATGTCGCAATATTTTAGTTTCAGGTTTTTAGGAAAGATATATAGAACTTCAACACAGGTATCCCTAGCCCGAGTACTTTGACTGTAAGAGAGAGCTAGACGGACATTTGGAAATAAATACGCTCTCATTACAGTCAGAGACCAACCTATGTATATTTTTGGCAATTCCTGACTACCAAACGGTAGGCAAAGATTCCCGCTCTAATACCACAACAATCCTATGTTTGACGTCAAATATTGTTACATCGATAATTTTCGAGTTAACTGATACAAAAAAAATCCACATATTAATCACTAATACACATACTACAGAAAGAAACCCGACAGAACCCACATTCATCTACGCTTCGTGACACTCCGTCGCAATAATTACAAAGCTCGGCGATCTATTTCGAGACGTAGATCACGTGATCGCCACTGGGCGATTCCGCCTTGTGCAGCAGTTACAGGGGCCGTCTCATACCAAGTGACGTTACAACATGGAAGAGTTGGCTAATGCCGTTTTGGATGAATTTGGATTTAATTACGTCATTAAACCAAAACAATTACACATTATTGATTCCATTTTGAATTTGAAGGATACATTTGGGGTGTTATCGACAGGATACGGCAAAAGTATGTGCTATGTACTGCCTCCTCTTATGAGACGGCCCCTGTAACTGCTGCACAAGGCGGAATCGCCCAGTCTCGAAATAGATCGCCGAGCTTTGTAATTGTTGCGACGGAGTGTGACGAAGCGTAGCTGAATGTGGGTGCTGTCGGGTTTCTTTCTGTAGCATGTGTATTAGTGATTAATATGTGGATTTTTTTGTATCAGTTAACTCGAAAATTATCGATGTAAAGGTATTTGACGTCAAACATAGGATTGTTGTGGTATTAGAGCGGGAATCTTTGCCTACCGTTTGGTAGTCAGGAATTGCCAAAAATATACATAGGTTGGTCTCTGACAGTAATGAGGGCGTATTTATGTCTAAATGTCCGTCTAGCTCGCTTACAGTCAGAGTACTCGGGCTAAGATATCCCCAAACAGCAATTCCGGCGGGGAGGATGGTTGCTATTGTTATATTATACGCTTTATTTGTGAACGTCAAAAACGATCCTGTTGATTTTTAATAGTTCCAAGGGAGTAATAATTTCATTAATATAAGGGCGGGACGTAGACCAGTGGTAAAGTGTTCGCTTTATGCACGGTCGGTTTGGGATCGATACCCGTCGATGGGCCCATTTGGGCTATTTCTCGTACTAGCCAGTATACTAGTAGGGTATAGTCCAGTCGTCATCGTTGGTATAGTGGTGCGGACGGGCCCGGCTCCGGAGGATACGAGATGGTATCAATATAAAACAAAGTGAAGTCAAGAAAAGAGTAGTAGGGGTCGACCCTGCTTCCTATTTCTTCTTAGAGTTGGGCGGTTGTGACGGAACATGCTCTTAATTTCTTTTCGCCTGTGGCGATATTAATTGTTTTAGAGGGCCGTGTGCAGTTCCAATACACACCCAGACCAGGTGCGGAGGCCATGTGGCCAGTAGTTACGTAATACCTCCGCGAGTGCGGTTTTTACGACCGTGACTTTGGCGACTAGGCGTCATCAAGTCTGGCCATCTAAGGAAGTTGCCGTCTTCGTCGCTGTGGAAATATCACTTGTAGGTATTCGGTACCGCGATGTGCCCCCAGGCGATATTCGGATTTTTATAATAAATAGCTAGGGTTTTAGAGATATCAAGAGAAACATAGGAAGGCTTCCAGGGGGAACGTTGTCCGTTTGGACTTGGTAATTATATATTATTTCTGCTCTGTGTATAACCTTGATGTGATTGATGTGACTTTAAATATTTTAATACTGTATTATACCAATATTATTTAGACGGTGCTGCCGGTCATCTGACGCAGTAAACTGTAGGCTCACTGTCTAAATAAATATTAAAGCTTAGCCAGTCATCCTAGAGGACCTAGGTAAACTGTAGGTTATTGTCTTTATTGTGATAGGTACCAGTATAAATTCTGTGTTACAAGGTTACTGAATGAGTAGTTAAGGGTTAATTAAAAATTAACCAGTTAGGAATAGTGTCACGGGGATCCTACAATACCCGTAACTGAATGAAACACGATTATCCAAATATCTCTCCTAACTGTATATCTATTAGATCTCTCTGTAACGGGCAGTTTAAAAAACCCACGTGGCTCGTCTAGGTATGATCAGAGATAAGATCTTGTATAAAGTATATGTAATATAGCACGTTTAGTTCACTAGAAAACACAACAAAAACACAATACACTTTGGAATCTGTATTAACCTACGCTGACAAATGTACTGCCGCAGTAGTTAATTAACAACAACAAATAATAACAACCCAGAACTGATCACTTAATTAGTTAATCTCTAGGTGTCTAGTTTACACAATATGCTAATCACTTCACCGTGACACAACACCCACACGTGTGATAATTGAGAAACGCTTCCAGGGGAACTTAATTAATAAAGGAATTACAACTCTATTCCTAACTGGTTAATTTTTAATTAACCCTTACTACTCATTCAGTAACGTGTGATAATTGAGAAATGCTTCCAGGGGAACTTAATTAATAAAATTACAACTCTATTCCTAGCTGGTTAATTTTTAATTAACCCTTAACTACTCATTCAGTAACCTTGTAACACAGAATTTATACTGGTACCTATCACAATAAAGACAATAACCTACAGTTTACCTAGGTCCTCTAGGATGACTGGTTAAGCTTTATATATATAGAACAGTGAGCCTACAGTTTACTGCGTCAGATGACCGGCAGCACCGTCTAAATAATATTGGTATAATACAGTATTAAAATATTTAAAGTCACATCAATCACATCAAGGTTATACACAGAGCAGAAATAAAATATTTACCAGTCCGGATGGACAGCGATCCCTGGTAGCCTTCCAATATGTTTCTCCCCGATATCTCTAAAACCCTAGATATTTATCATAAACCCAAATATCGCCTGGGGGCACAACGCGGTACCTCACGTATCATGAGTATTTCCCCAACTCCCAGAGACGTATTTTTCTCTTAGAAGACCAGACTGGCTGTCGCCATTTCGCGAGCAATCCCCTGGCAATAAACAGCACTACCGGAGTTATTACGTAACTACTGGCCACATGGCCTCCACACCTGGGCTGGGTGTGTATTGGAACAGCTCGACCACCGTCGCACAGCGGAGGTATTACGTAACAAAGTGCCCACCTGGGCTTAAGTGCATATTGGAACTGCACACGGCCCTCTAAAACAATTAATATCGCCACAGGCGAAAACAAATTAAGAGCATGTTCTGTCACAAATAGAGTTGTAATTCCTTTATTAATTAAGTTCCCCTGGCAGCGTTTCTCAATTATCACACGTGTGGGTGTTGTGTCACGGTGAAGTGATTACAATATTGTGTAAACTAGACACCTAGAGATTAACTAATTAAGTGATCAGTTCTGGGTTGTTATTATTTGTTGTTGTTAATTAACTACTGCGGCAGTACATTTGTCAGCGTAGGTTAATACAGATTCCAAAGTGTATTGTGTTTTTGTTGTTTTCTAGTGAACTAAACGTGCTATATTATACATACTTTATATAAGATCGTATCTCTGATCATACCTAGAGACGAGCTACTAGGGTATACCCGCCCGTTACAGAGAGATCTATTAGATATACAGTTAGGAGAGATATTTTGATAATCGTGTTTCATTCAGTTACGGGTATTATAGGATCCCCGTGACAGGAGTGAAAATTGGGGCGCTCGTCCCGGATCTCAAACGGGACATGCATATTTAAAAAAGTATCGTTTGTAAATGGGGGCTTTATAAATAATTTTTACAAATTAACTAGAAGTAGCAACGTTGTTCACTAGAAAATTAATTAATAATAAGTGCGTCATACCAAAACATGAATAAGAATTTGCTGGATAGGCATACGCTCAGTGTAGTGGAGATTAAGCGAGCACGTAAGCCCGAGTTAGTTGAAATCGCAAGTGAGCGGGAAATTGATTTAACATCAGCTAAAACCTTAGGTGATGTAAAGACAATTATTATCCAGGACGTTTTTGGTGATAGGCCTGTTATGGAAGACAGTGATATTGTTCCAGAGATAGAGATAAATGAGTTAAGTGTGGAACAACAATTAGCTTTTAAAAAGCTTGAGTACGAAAGAGAAGAACGTGCATTAGATAGAGAGAGAGAGAGAAAGAGAAGAGAGGGATAGAGAGAGAGAAAGAGAAGGCAGAGATAGAGAAAAAGAAGATAGGGTTAGAGAAAGAGAAGAGAGGGATAGATAAGATAGAGATAGAGAAGAGAGAGATAGAGATAGAGAGAGGGAGAGAGAAGAGAGAGATAGGGATAGAGAATTCCAGTTAGCAAAATTAAAGGTGGAACATGAGTTAAAGTTGAATACTGAAGAAGTTAGACGAGAAGTAGGAAATGGGTATAACATGTCGGAGGCTTATAGATCAATGCCTGTATTTGATGACCAGGAGGTAGATATGTTCTGCCAACTTTTTGAACGGGCCGCTAAGCAGCTAAATTGGCCGCAGTCTAAGTGGACATTGTTAGCTGTGTCTAAGTTTAAGGGGAAGGCTAGTGTAGCTTATAATCAATGAGTGATGAGCGAGCAAGTCAGTACGACCTAGTTAAGGCTGCAGTGTTGAGGGCTTATGAATTACGACCTGAGGATTATCGTTTACGGTATAGCGAGTTGAGAAAACCGGAGGGTCAGTCTTATAGTGAGTTTGTGGCTAAGAAGGCAGGGATGTTTGATAAATGGGTTGTTTCTCATCAGGTAGAGTCATATACCGAGTTACGGGAGTTGTTGATCTTACAGGACATTAAAAATGGATTACCAGTTAGCTTACGTATTCATTTAGAGGATCGTGATATAAAAAAAATAGAGGAGGCAGGCATAGTGGCAGATGATTACGTGTTAATACACAAAGCTCAGGCAGTACAGGGTAGCTCTTTACAACATGGTGATAAGAAGAAATTTCAGCCAGGTTTTTCCCGGGAAAGTAACTATCGGGGAGAGTCTTCGGTTTAGTGAGGTCAGCTCCGCTAGCGAGAGAGATAATGGTTAGTCCCATGGCAGAGAAAGTAAACCCGTATGTGTCCACTGGTATGGTTTGTGATGTGAAACAAGAATTGAGTCCTAAGGCAATATCAATCTATCGAGATACCGGGTGTAGTCAGTCACTGATCACGTCGGAGTGTTTAGCTGGTATTGAGAATTCAGATACAGGACGTAGTTTGCCTTTAACCTCGGTTACTGGAGAAAAAATGGTTGTCCGGTTACATAACGTTTTCTTGTGTTCGAAGTTTGTGACGGGACCAGTCGTTATGGGTGTTGTAAAGGACTTGCCTGTTGAAAACATAGGAGTTTTGTTGGGTAATGATTTGACTAGTCAGTGTTGTCAGCCGAAATGTGACCAATTGTTAATTAAAGACAGCCCTTTACCAATAGAAGAGAGTGAGGCTGATGAGATTAGATATCCTGCGTGTGTAAAGACTAGGGCTATGGCCAGAAGGTTAACACGAGACCCAGAGGGTATTTGTGATTTGTCTGATACATGTGTGAGCCATGAAATTGGAGTGGATGAGGTTATCAGTAAAATGGTAGATAAGTCAACTGAGGAACTACATGTGGTGGAACCTGTTGATCTCCCGCAGAGGGTAAATGAACCAGTTGTGTTTGATAGAGGGGACTTACCTTGTAATAGACAAGAGTTAGTTCTAGAGCAGGGGGCTGGTCCAAATTTGTTGGCAGCTCGCACTACCTTGTTAACTGAGGGTGAGATGGAGGATCAGATGTCAGGTTATTATATGGACAAGGAAGTATTAATGAATGAGAGAGTTAGAGATAGGAAGGCTAGGAAGAAACTGAGCCATGCTCAGAGCAAAATAAAATCAGTGTTTGATAGGAAGACTAGGAGTCGGGAATTTAAACCAGGGGATAAAGTGCTGCTGTACCTTCCCATTAAACGGAGTTCATTACAGAACAGGTATTTCGGTCCCTATGTTGTGCGCAAACGGGTTAATGAGACAGGGTATGTGATAAACACTCCTGATAGGGTTAGGAAAAGTAGGTATTGTCACATCAATTTGCTAAAAGGTTATTTTGACAGACTGCCGATAGTTCCAGAGTTACCTGTCCAAATTGAGAGACACTCAATTTCCTGTGATGACGTCAAGACTGCAGAGATCAAATTAACCAACAGTCAGATTCTAGCAGACTTGAGCCCCCTGCGAGCAAAGTTGACTACATTGATACAAGACAATGTTTCCATTTGTCAGGACCTATCGGAGAAAACCTGGAAAACGTGCGACACTGAAAAAGATGGAAACTAAGTTCCAGTGGTCAGAAGAATCCGAGAAGTCATTCAACCGTCTCAAGCAGATGCGCTTCTCGTCTCCCGTGATGGCAGCACCAGACTACCGAATGACTTTCAAGCTGGCTGTGGATGCCAGTGACGTGGGAGCTGGAGCTGTGCTGTTCGAAGAAGACGAAAATGGACTGGACCATCCTGTAAGTTTCTTCTCCAAAAAGTTTGACAAACACCAGGTGAACTATTCCACTATAGAGAGGGAAGCTTTGGCCATGGTACAAGCTCTGAAGCATTTTCAGATCTACGTGAAATCGGCAATGCATCAAGTGGTTGCCTTTACTGATCATAATCCGCTTACCTTCATTCACAGAATGAAAGCCACCAACCAGTCTTCTTCTGCAGGAATTCCCAATTACCATTGAAAACATCAAGGGCACTTCCAATGTAATCGCTGATACCCTGTCCCGAAGTTGAACGTTGTGATAATGTGTTGACGTTCTTGATTTTTGTTTTGTTTTTATATATTTATTTGTATACCAGGGACTCAGTGTGATTACTGGTAGTCACCTTATTATTATGTGTTGTAAATGCCCGGATGCGTCGGTTAACGCACTTTTTGTTTTGTTTTAATGTAGTATATTTCCCTATTCCTAGAGTAGAGGAAATATCCTTTTTGAGGTGGGGGGAGGGGGGGGGGGGGTGACGGAACATGCTCTTAATTTCTTTTCGCCTGTGGCGATATTAATTGTTTTAGAGGGCCGTGTGCAGTTCCAATACACACCCAGACCAGGTGCGGAGGCCATGTGGCCAGTAGTTACGTAATACCTCCGCGAGTGCGGTTTTTGCGACCGTGATTTTGGCGACTAGGCGTCAGCAAGTCTGGCCATCTAAGGAAATTGCCGTCTTGGTCGCTGTGGAAATATCACTTGTAGGTATTCGGTACCGCGATGTGCCCCCAGGCGATATTCGCATTTTTATAATAAATAGCTAGGGTTTTAGAGATATCAAGAGAAACATAGGAAGGCTTCCAGGGGGAACGTTGTCCGTTTGGACTTGGTAATTATATATTATTTCTGCTCTGTGTATAACCTTGATGTGATTGATGTGACTTTAAATATTTTAATACTGTATTATACCAATATTATTTAGACGGTGCTGCCGGTCATCTGATGCAGTAAACTGTAGGCTCACTGTCTAAATAATTATTAAAGCTTAGCCAGTCATCCTAGAGGACCTAGGTAAACTGTAGGCTATTGTCTTTATTGTCATAGGTACCAGTATTAATTCTGTGTTACAAGGTTACTGAATGAGTAGTTAAGGGTTAATTAAAAATTAACCAGTTAGGAATAGAGTGCTAAACGTGCTATAGTATACATACTTTATATAAGATCGTATCTCTGATATGTATATGGATCTAGCGGACCCTTTTGTGTACGTTTTCCATAGACATATTATGATTGAATAGCGTAATATTGCCCTACAGTACTAACAAAAAGTTAATAATAATAATTAAAAAAATAAATAAGTGATAATAATAATAAATAAATAAATAAACAAAACTAAAACAAATAAATAAACAAAACTAAAAATTACAAATTGCAGCTACTGAGGTAGATTATCTAAAAGAGAAACTAACTACGGACAGTACACAAACTAACAACAGGGCTTGAACTTAATTTTTCACTGATTGCAATTTTGACGCTGCTTACGTAGAAATTTTAAATAGTTAATTTTACCGCAAATAAATATGACTAAAGGTTATTTTACTGTATTTAGTCACATTTCAAATGCGCAAAAATTTTTATACCAATAACGCCGATACCACTCCCAGGTCCCCCTCTAAATTTATGCAATGTTTCTGTAACAACCGCCCCCACCACGACGTGATTTTACCAAATTTATAATACCATAATAATAATAATAATAATAATAATAATAATTATAATAAAATAAAAATACACAATTATTACTACTACTACTACTACTACTACTACTACTACTACTACTACTACTACTACTACTACTACTACTCCTACTTTTACTATTATTACTATTATTATTATTAGGCTTCTACTTCCTTTTTGGGGTGGAGGCGGCGGTGTTTTATCGGGGGGGGGGGGGGGGGGCTATAAAAATGCAAGATTAACGTGCGTGCACACGCACACACAAACGGCAGGCTGAACTTGTCCCTGCATGTAAAACTGGATTCAACTGGGTTAAGTAATAATAATTAATAAGCCAATCTTTGACGGCAAAACATGCGACAGTATGCTGGGTTTTTTACGCTATACATTAAACCGAATGACCTCTCTGCGAATCAGTCAAAATAGTTTGCAAACGTTTAACGAAAAATTACTGGCTGGTTGGAGGAAGGAAATGTTTTATTTAACGACGCACTCAACACACTTTATTTACGGTTATATAGCGTCATATATATGGTTAAGGACAACACAGATATAGAAGGAGGAAACCCACTGTCGCCACTTCATGGGCTACTCTTTTCGATTGGCAGCAAGGGATCTTTTATATGCACTATCCCATAGAGAGGATAGCACATGCCACGGCCTTTGATGTACCAGTCGTGGTGCACTGACTGGAGCGAGAAATAACCCAATGGGCCCACTGACGGGGATCGATCCCAAACCGACCGCGCATCAAGCGAGCGCTTTACCACTGGGCTACGTCTCGCCCCGGCTGGTTGGAAAGAAAGAAAGAAATGTTTTATTTAACGACGTACTCAACACATTTTATTTACGGTTATATGGAGTCAGGCATATGGTTAAGGACCACACAGATTTTGAGAGGAAACCCGCTGTCGCCACTACATGGGCTACTCTTCCGATTAGCAGCAAGGGATCTTTTATTTGCGCTTCCTACAGGCAGGATAGCACAAACCATGGCCTTTGTTGAACCAGTTATGGATCACTGGTCGGTGCAAGTGGTTTACACCTACCCATTGAGCCTTGCGGAGCACTCACTCAGGGTTTGGAGTCGGTATCTGGATTAAAAATCCCATGCCTCGACTGGGATCCGAACCCAGTATCTACCAGGCTGTAGACCGATGGCCTAACCACGACGCTACCGACATGTATTCATATTACCATTACTACCAAACAGCTATATAGGGTTACAAACGCATCTCTGCGCATTTTTACATGGATTACAACTAATTTTAAAGGTAGAATGATGGAAATCCATGATAATAATGTCAGGTTAGCACATTTTGCCTGAATATCTGTATAATGTTTGCCCGAATTTGAGGTTTTGCTCCTACCCACTGCCTCGTACGCTTATGAATTCTTGTCTGGACTATATCGTGCATACAGCTGCATACATGACCATCAAGCCTCACGTGACAACTTGGGATGGCGGTGTGTCGCGTGCTGTTACTAGGCAACTTTGAACTACCTTTCACTGTCTACTGCACATAACAGTACATCCTTGTCCGACTAATTTCTTGGCGGTTCTATATCGTTAACATTACATACATAACTAAATACAATTTCCCTTTCTAATAAAGGACAATAACTTCATTAATCAGACGACACCTTCTCCAGTGGATAAAGTATCACCATTGCAAAACTGTCACATAGGCTAATTATAATTGGATCATACCCGTAATATATTCATTAATATCTATGGTTTCCATCAATCTCCTGACGGGCATATCATGTACCTCACCGGTACTGATGTTATCTTTCTATTACTGCATAATACAAAAATAAATATCAATATAGTGAAATAAGGGAATAAAATAATCTATCAGAATTTCATGACTCACCCCAACCACAAAAAACATGGGTAACGATGGATCATAATCACAAAATCAAGGTATCAGTGTACTCATAAAAAAGAAAGAAAGAAATGTTTTATTTAACGACGCACTCAACACATTTTCTTTATGGTTATATGGCGTCAAACATATGATTAAGGACCACACAGATATTGAGAGAGGAAACCCGCTGTCGCCACTTCATGGGCTACTCTTTTTCGATTAACAGCAAGGAATCGTTTATATGCACCATCCCACAGAAATGGTAGTACGTACCACGGCCTTTGATATACCAGTCGTGGAGCTCTGGCTGGAACGAGAAATAGCCAAATGGGCCCACCGACGGGGATCGATCCCAGACCGACTGCGCATCAAGCGAGCGCCTTACCACTGGGCAAATGTACTCATAAAGTTAGCAGGGTAAGTCCACAAGGCAGCTTTTTTTAATAGGCTTCTTTTGGACGGAAATTGCCTTACGGACTGAAAATGCGATGTCCCTGGCACAATCACTTGAAGGTATGTTTTGTCGTCTTATAAGTTTCAATATTTGAGTCCTCTATGTATTTATGTAAGATGCTTCACCCTGCATGGTTTT
Source organism: Gigantopelta aegis (assembly GCF_016097555.1). Taxonomy (NCBI): domain Eukaryota; kingdom Metazoa; phylum Mollusca; class Gastropoda; order Neomphalida; family Peltospiridae; genus Gigantopelta; species Gigantopelta aegis. Next base: position 58,626,797 of record NC_054708.1, on the reverse strand, counting down.
CAGCATCTCTAGGTCATTATTCTTTTTTAAGATCTTCCTGCATTAATTCTTGCTGTCGTTTATCATCCACGTTTCTATTATTTTAGGTTTTGTGCCTCCTATTATTATAATTTTTCTGTACTTCACGAATGAACCTGACAGGCGATGTTCTGTTAGGTCAACCGGCCTTGGTGGCGCAGTGGTTAGGCCATCGGTCTACAGGCTGGTAGGTACTGGGTTCGGATCCCAGTCGAGGCATGGGTTTTTTAATCCAGATACCGACTCCAAACCCCGAGTGAGTGCTCCGCAAGGCTCAATGGGTAGGTGTACCACTTGCACCGACCAGTGATCCATAACTGGTTCAACAAAGGCCATGGTTTGTGCTATCCTGCCTACGGGAAGCGCAAATAAAAGATCCCTTGCTGCTAATCGGAAAGAGTAGCCCATGTAGTGGCGACAGCGGGTTTCCTCTCAAAATCTGTGTGGTCCTTAACCATATGTCTGATGCCATATAACCGTAAATAAAATGTGATGAGTGCGTCGTTAAATAAAACATTTCTTTTTTTCTGTTAGATCAGCTTTCACCTGAGGCGATTAATCACATAATAACGGCTTTGCTCCTCTTCTACTTGGTTGATAGTTTATGAAATCCACACTGCGCTCTCGATCTAAATTGTGTATCACCGTGTTTTCGAGTTTCAAAGGGTCCATATTTGTGAGAGGACGTGTGTTGATGAGTCATCATTGTGTCCGAAAACGTCCGTCTTTGAAAACATTCAGCTAACTTTGGTAACATCCATAGACGTACGAGCTCCCATGTGTGTTGGGGTGGGGCAGGCTGGCTTTTGCCCGAAGTAAATGAAAATGTCCGAATCTGCATAACAATGTTAACATTTATTTATATTAGCGTTACTACCAAACATATTTATAGGGTTGCAAACGAATCACTACACATTTTTACATGGATTGCAATTAATTTTGAGGGTAGAATGATAGAAATACATCGCAAAAAGATCTCACGTTAGCACATTTTGCCAGAATATCTGTATCATTTTTGCCCGAATTTGCGTCTGTGGTTCTGTTTGAGTAATATCGTCATATACTGAAAAGCCGGGATCAAATTTTAGGAATTTATTTGAGAAATCTAGATGAAGAAAACATCTTACAAGGTTTTTTGAAACAGTTTGTTGATGATATAGCGAAATAGAATATACCAGTGTAGCCGACTGAATCGATCGTCCTTTTTTAGACTCACTAACGTATTCTGTTTTGGAGAAATTAAGCATCTGATCCCTCTGTTTTTAAGAAGATAGATCGAATGTACCTAGAAGTGCATTATGTCAGGAATTTCGCACTTTCACTCCCCAAAACAAGTGGCATTTTCTGTTTAAAGAAAGTCTACGTTGTTAACCTTAAAGTGTATGTTGATGAAGCTAGTTGCAAAACTAAATCAGATGAACACATTACTAGGGTAAAACTTTCTAAAAAGTTGATGTACTGGTAACGAAATAAATTGTTTTGTTTATGAAGTAATGAATGCTTATCTCAGTGCACTGTTGAAGACAGTCCTGTCGTATTTGGGCAGGCATCTTGGAATACGGTGTCAGAACCATTTGAAATGTACTTTAGAAGAAGGAAATGTTTTATTTAACGATGCACTCAACACATTTTATTTACGGTTATATGGTGTCGGTTGTACTTTAGATTTCAGAGCCAGATTTTCAAAGCTATTTTAGTTGTAGAACCACTTTAACTGCACAGGATAGTTACGCACTTGGTGTGATTTTAGCGCGAAGATCGTGTCGCAAAATGGTCCCCAGAAACATAGTTAGGGATTCTGAAAACATAAAAACCCGATATATTACAAGTAGTCTGTCTGTTTGTCTGTCTGTCTGTCTGTCTGTCTATCTATCTACAATTATCTATTTCTGTCTGTATTTCAATATGTATCAATGTGCGTATGCATACTGCACTGTATTTCTGTGCATGTATTTTTCTATTGTAGTGTAGTATCGATGATTGTTTTTTAATACTTCTGCATGGGAGGAAGGAAACGTTATTAACGTGTGACTACCCACTGCAAGTTCATACTCGTCCATCTTGGGGGACAACATCTGGTATTGTCTGAAGTCTTGCCTTGGTGAATGACCTCTATACATTTGTTAGTTTTCAGCTGTAGTACAAGATGGCGACAGGTCTACGAGTAATGCGAGGACGCGATTGGCTGTCGGGTAACGCTGACGGGGGTGAAGGTCACCTCGGAACGGTGGTGTCATATTGGGAAGATGAAACAGCTGAAGTGATCTGGGACAATGGAAAACAAACTGTGTCGAACATTGGGAAGGATAGCAAATACGAGCTGAGGGTTGTAGACACTGCTCCTGTAGGTGAGAATGTGTTTCATTGAAATATCGTATTCCAACACTTAAGTTTCTTTTTGAGTTGAGAATACTATTTATAAAGCTTTTACTAATACACATTCAGTCAGCTTGTCTTGATATGTGATTACTCGTTTAACTCCGGTGTTTCACTTGAACTGGGTTGTTTTTGTTTTTTTTGGGGGGGCGGGGGGTTTGTTTGTTTGTTTGTTTCTTTTGTTTTGGGGTTTTTGTGTGGGATTTTTGTGTGTTTTTTGGGGGTTGTTTTTTTTCGTTTTTTTTTTGGTGGTTTTTTTTGTGTGTTTTTTTATCCTACTGGCTTTAAAGGCTGAATTCCTGTTTTCATGTTTAGTTTTCTCCTGATGATGTCAACGTTTAGTTGATGAAACGTTGAGATTTTAAACTTGCCGTTTTAAACAGCGATATTACATTTATTACTAATACACATTCAGTGATTTAATGACGAAATGATTTTTTAACAACCCCTCGACAGATTGATAAATCAAAGTGTATTACGTGACAGGGGCGTAAGCTTGGGGAGATCGAGGGTAGGCATTTTGTTAATGTACAACATTAGCCTAATCACATAGGTGTCCAGGGAAGATCTAGGGTAGATAAATGGGTCCGCTAGGTTTATATTCGTAGCCACCCCCTCCTCCCTTTGCCGATCCAAGTCCATACCAGATAACTAAAGTGGCCACCAAAAGGGACTGAACCAACAATAGACCACAAGTCGTGAAGGCGCTAACTCATGGATATATTTCCATGTCTTGACGGGGAACAGTGTTTTACAGCAACAGGACCGGATCTAGCCGGGTGGTAAGGTCAGCCTCCCCACCACCCTGAAAAAATATACAAATGTGTTGAGGTTTTTAGTTTGATGTTTATTTTTTACTTAAAAGTTCCTTTTTGTCTAATTGGAGAAGACTTGTATTGCTATATATTTTGCTGCCCTCCCATACTCCCTGTATGGTTACCAAAATACTGCGGGAGTGGACTTTTACCGATTAGGATAGGTACGGCCACGTTGGTAATTATATATAACAATTTTATTAATAAATTAAGTTGGGTTTATTACGGTCACATTAATAATTGTATATAACAAATATATCAGTAAATAAATATATTAAGTTATGTTTGTTACGGTCAAATTGATAATTAGTTGTGTTTGTTTTCAGGAATTCGCCATCAGAATATCACCTGTTGTAGCTGTGAAGAGGTTAATATGATTGGCATGCGATGGTCATGTGAGAAATGTAGCGGTTACGATTTGTGCTCTTTGTGCTACTTCACGGGAAAGCATGACCTCTCTCATGAGTTCAAGCGTCGAGACACGGGCCAATCTACGGGGTAAATTGCATTAGTTACGTAATGAAGAAAAACGTATTTTAAAACACACACTATAAATCATGAAAGCATATACCTTTGGAACAAAGTTTGTTTCATTTAACGACGCCGCTAGAGCACATTGATTTTTTATCTTATCATCGGCTATTGGACGTCAAACATATGGTCATTCTGACACTGTTTTTTTTTAGAAGAAACCCGCTGTCGCGACATAGGCTACTCTTTTACGACAGGAAGCAAGGGATCTTTTATTTGTGCTTCCCACAGACAGGATAGCACAAACCATTGCCTTTGTTGAACCAGTCATGGATCACTGGTCGGTGCAAGTGGATTACACCTACCCATTGAGCCTTGCGGAGCACTCACTTAGAGTTTTGAGTCGGTATCTGGATTAAAAATCCAATGCCTCGATTGGGATCCGAACCCAGTGCCTACTAGCCTGTAGACCGATGGCCTAACCACGATGCCACCGAGGCCGGTATACCTTTGGAACATGACAACAATATAAGGTGCAGCTTTATATTAAATTGATTTTCAACCAGGCAGGGGTAGAAACGCATAATTGTCGGCGTTCGAATGCAGTGCCCCGTGTGTCCCCTCCCGACTAGGACATCTATGATCAGGCCCGTATTTTATTTTTATTTTTTATTTTTTGGGGGGGGGGGGGGGGGGGGGGGGGGGGGTCTTCCGAACCCTCCCGCAAAAGACGAGGTCCACTTTTTCTTCTTCTTAAAAAAACAATTTTTTTTTTTTTACAAATATTTGATTGTAACTTTTGCAACTCTCCTATAAAACAGTATTTGTTTGTCTTCGTCCTTCAGCACTTCCCTTTGCCAAAGTTAGAAATAAAAGGTTAACAACAGAAAGTAATCCTGTTAGGTCAGGTCAGGTCAGGTTATAGGTTTCAACATGTGCATTAAAAAAACACTGTTGTAACACACGTCTGTCATGGGCGCAGGTGTCGATTTTTGCTCCTCCGTGCAGAACAGGAAACGGTTTGGTGTGGGTGGGAAATGGGGTCGCCTGCGCTGGCATGTGAGAGGGAGCACAAGCAGCCCGACCAGGGTCGGTAGCGGGCGAGGGTTGCTTTTGGTGATCTTGAATTTGTAAATGTCCCGTAGGATTAAAGCCAAGTAAAAATGTTGCGTAATTTTTAAAGGTTATTTTGATGCTTAATTTAGAATGGTTCGTCAAAATTAAACATGGAGCTAATTGGATGATTTGACTTAGTTTGTCGAAAGGTATCTCCTGTCAAAACCTCCTGTTCATGTTCATTTATATAGAGAGATTCAAATAACACTGGTTTCCATATATACTACTCAAAAGAATTTAAGGGTCAAAAATTTATAACCAAATAAGTTTCAGAGTGTATTAGATTGATGATGTAAACTACACCAATTTTTTTATTTATTGTTCCATATTTACAAAAAAACACAAATAAACGTCACTGTATACAAGAAAGTCACATGACATGCGGTCAAAGTTGAAGGTTGTCAAACATGGATTTTACACATTAGAACATTCGTTTAATAGTGTGTGAATCCACCCCTGGCGCGAATACACTCGACACATCGTTGCCTCATGCTGTTGATCAGACGTCTGAAGAACTCTTGGGGAATGGCCTGCCACTCTGCCATAAGAAGTTGACCCAGATCATGAAGGTTGGCCGGAGGGGCATGGTTATCCCGAACTCTCCTGCCTAATTCGTCCCAGGCATCCTCTATTGGGGCCAAGTCAGGCGAATATGCTGGCCAATCCATCCTGGCGATACTTTGTCTGAGAAAGTCCGTTACCAACCTGGCACGGTGGGGTCTGGCATTGTCATCCTACAGAACTGCCCCGCCGTCAATCTGCTGAAGGCCTGGGAGAACCAACGTCCGGATAATCTCATTCAGATAGCGGATTCCATTCAGATTGCCATCCACCACATAGAGGGGGGTCCTGTGGTGGATAGAGATGCCGTCCCACACCATGACGCTGCCACCACCGAACCGGTGACGTTGTCTAACGTTAACGTCAGCGAAGCGCTCCCCAGGACGTCTGTAGACACGAACCCGACCGTCGTTGAACTGGAGACAAAACCTGGACTCATCAGTGAACATCACTCGACCACACTGAACATGTTGCCACCGCAGATGAAGCGTGCACCAGTGACGTCTGGCCGTTCTGTGACGTGGTAGGAGTGGTGGTCGAACAGCCTGGCGACGGCAGCGATTGAGTATGGTTTGATCAGACACTCGAGTTCCAGTCGCAGTCCGCAGATTGTCACGTAATCGGCGTGCAGGGGTTGTGCGTTGACGTAGAGCAATATTGGTGATGTAGCGGTCCTCTCTATTTGTAGTGCTTCGGGGTCTTCCCGAACGTGGACGATTTCGAACAGAATTCGTTGCTTGGTACCGTTGCCACAGTCGGCCAACGACACTCTGACTGACACCAAGTCTCAAAGCAACATTTCTTTGCGTATTGCCATCCTGAAGCCAAGCAATAGCCCTTCCTCGATCTTCGATAGTCAGTTGAGGTCGTACCATTGTCGAATTTGGAGTGTGCACCGTACACGAACGCAAGCTCCAATTATACGGAAATTCAGCATTGGGAACATGGAATACACATGCAAAGCGTGCAAATGAAGCGCTTTGTGAAAAAGCAAGTTATGGGCACTTAGCAGACCTTTGGCTTTCGCCCTAATTTACGTGCAAATGTAAGCATGTTTTCGCCATTAGAACTAGTCGACAGTGTCAATGACAGTGGATTTTAATTCATTTATGGGTTGCTTAGACCCACTTTCGTCAAAATGGAACAATACCAAGCGTGACATTATGGTCTAGCTAATATAATTGACATTCAGAACATAATGTCAAAAATATCGTCTGACCCTTAAATTCTTTTGAGTAGTATATATCAAGCAATATTATAATGTCGTTTTGACATAGAAGTTGCTTTATCATGCCGGTTATTTTGAAGTATTTCAAAATGTTTTATCACCACCATGTAGATGTCACTTTGATGATATGGCGCATCAGCAACAAAAATGAAATGGGATGCAATACCTTTTGCTGAAAACGTTTAAGAAATACACCTGTAGGCCTACTCTGAACAGGGACTGCATGTGTTGGCGGTGATTCGTGATGATACAATTTTAAGAACGTAATGTGTTTTGTTTTTCACAGATATGTTCGATATTAAAGGAACTGATCATAGTTCTGAGGTACACGTACCTTTTCTGTTACTAGGGTTATAATAAGCAATTGCCGAAAATATTTCAAATATACCTTGGGTCAATACCCCGGGTCATTACCCTCAACTCATGTTGTGTGCTAGAATTTCATTATCTTGAAAAACTTTTAATAATAAACAGTCTTAATAACAAAAATACAATCTACAACATAGTCGAAAATCGTTGTTTTAAAACATCATTTTCAAATATCAGTTCCAGATGCCAGGGAAACGCGTTTTAGGCTTTCAGAGATTTCAGAATTTCCGGGGAGCATGTCCCTGGAACCTCATATAAAGCTCTGTATATAAAACAACTTCATATCCAAAAGTCCCAGCAAATACTTAGTCGAACCCTCCCACTCGAAATGCTGGCAACGGTCCTGATGATATAACACCATGTATAGAACTTTATGGTTCAAGAACGTTTGCCTTTTTTTTCTAGTTATGTGCTGAGGTGTCGTTAAAAACATGTTACTTTCACCGTTTCAGAGATCGCGTGCCTGCACGGGATACCTCGAAGAAGATTCGAACTAGAGGACTGTTTCCTGGCGCCGTCGTTACGCGTGGCACTCATTGGGATCAGGGGCACAAAGATGGTAAGTTTTATAGAAAGTGTTTTCCTTTGTTTATTCTTCCCTGATTTTAATAACTTTAAATAAAAACCCTTATTGTATTACGCTGCTGAGGAGTATTGCTGAACAGTTTCAATAGTGTTTGTAAAATGTAGCGGCTATTATGTGTATATAATTAAAGTATTTGGTACCGGGAAGAAATGGGTGTGGAGGCATCACTTGACGCACTTTCAAGAACTTTGTTATTCACACACGTATTTTTCAGTCACACCACCCACCAAACGGTTGTACTTGTATTGCATTACAACATTATGTGTGACTTGTTTTTAATGTAGTTACTCCATTTCCGCACGCTGTTACCCAGGGAAAATGCATCCCTCATCTCTGCTTACCTATAATAAACATATTGTAATGGAATCCTTGTCAAATGGGTGATTTGGTACATAATCTTACTTGTTTTTAATTCTTTCTATGTTGATACTGACATTAGTAATAATGATAGTGAAGCTTTTGCGGGCATTGGGCAATAATCGTGTTGATGTTGTTGTTGTTGTTGTTTCTGGTGGTACAGACAAGGAGGGGACTGTAATTGTAGCTGATGTCGGTAATGGTGGTATTGATGATGTTGATGTTGTTTTTGTTTCAGGTGGTCCATTCCAAGGAAGGGACTGTAGTTGTAGCTGATGTTGGTAATGATGATGTTGATGATGATGTTGATTTTGTTGTTGATTCAGGTGGTCCATCCAAGGAAGGGACTGTAGTTGTAACTGACGTCGGTAATGATGATGATGTTGTTGTTGTTCCAGGTGGTCCAGGCAAAGAAGGGACTGTAGTTGTTGTGCTCAGCTTTGATTCTACAACACACAAATCGGCTGTGAGTGTAGCGTGGGAATCAGGGGAGACAACCACGTGCCGTGTGGGTCACCAAGGTCAGGTGGACGTCCAGTGTGTCCGTGAAGCTCTTGGACCAGATATCTACGCTGAACATCTGCCACTTTTAGGTAACAGCTACAATGTCCAGCTTTATTACATACAATTACTTGCCTCAGTTACTTAAGGGACTGTTCCGAATTTGCTGCCATTGTAAGATGTTTCTGACTAATCAAATTTAGTAACAAACAAAATTACAAACTTAATACAGATTCTTGTTTAGAATACCAGTGTCTATGTATTCAATGTCTTCCTCATCATCCTACTGGTTGGTAGTAGTCCAAACTGGATTTCGACTCACAATAATTTAGTACGTATGACAAATTATATATTAGGAAATAAAATTTAATTTGACCTACTACAAACACCATGACGATCAGAAACACGTTAAATATACAACCACTCATAGCCAGTTTTAGGATCCGCGGGACCTGTACACAAACAGTGGGGCCCCCTTCCCAGGATATATATTTTACATCCCCTTCAGGAAGAGGGAAAAATGAATTGTGAAAAATAAATGCACACATCATGCCCCCTAAAGCGCAGGCTCTGCAACCATTGATATGTTACGCAGGACAGTATATTTAATATTTAATTACTTGTCTTTGAAAAGTCTCTGTCAGTCGGCAACATTTTAACAATTGCAGGAAAACACACTTTTTGTAGTACTGTTTTGCATAATCTATATGGTTATCAGTAATTATTTAAAACAGTTATACACACAGAACATGACAAAAAAGGTGCCTTTAAATGTATACGTTTTTAATTGCCCTTTTTTACTATCTTGAGTAGACAGTCATTATTTCCTGATTCTCTTCGTACTGCCCCCCACTTGTTTCACTTTAGGCAGGGCCCTGGCTCATTACCGACAATCTTTTTGTAAACAATATGTCTGTAAAATGTAATGTTTTCTTCAGTAATTATTGATTGTTTGACACATACAGATCTTGCTGGTGCCAGAGCTGCACTACCCGTGACGTCTCAAGCAGAGGGTGGTAGTCCTCAAGGAGCCCGAGTAAGTAGTGGGGAAATACTGACAAAGAATCCATGAAAGTGAACGTTCATTAGACCAGGCGAAGAAATATATTCCCCGCCATTTGTTTCCAACTACAGTTTCAACTAGTATGTCCATCGGTCACTGTAAAAACCTAAAGTTAATCTTTCAAAATGTGTAACCAGACCTTTAGTACTAGAAATTGCAAAGATCTAGAAATACTTTGGATGCCTTCCAATTAGTAATAAATATTTGGGTTTGTCATATTCTATAGGCCTACACATCAGCAGAGGTTAAGAAACGCTCGGTGTTGCTGATGTAGATATAGACCTAGTCGAACACATACATGACACGTTGATGCTACGAAAAGAAAGTTTGTTTTGTTTAACGAAACCACTAGAGGAAATTGATTAATTAATCATCGGCTATTGGACTGGTCATCAGTGGAAACCCGCTACTTTTTTTCTAATGAAGCAAGGAATCTTTTATATGCATTTTCCCACAGACAGGAAAGCACATATATCGGCCTTTGACAAATTGTGGTGCACTGGTTGGAACAACAAAAATAACCAATCAGATGAATGGATCCACCGAGGTGGTTCAGTCCTGCTATGCAAGCACCTCAAGCGAGCACTCAGCCAACTTAGCTAAATCCAGGCTCGATTGATGCTACGGGTGCAAAACAATGATCCACCAATTCAGAATCTGGAAGGATTGGCGCAAGTACTTAAAGCTAAATGGCAGAGAAACCATTTGTTATAAATCAGGTGATTCATTATGAGTATGAGTCCTGTCATTGTAGTCGTTCGTGCACGTGGTGAAAGCACAGACTATCGATGACGCTATTACCACAACATGGGATGAATTCTGGTTGATATTGTCAGCAATTTGTTTGTCATTCCGCCAAGTAGTTATCAGTCCATTCACCGAAATAATGCTTTTCATAAAACTCAATATTTTAGTACGTCTTGAAAACCATTTGAATAAAATAAATAAATATTTTAAATGGTTATTATTATTTTTTTGTGATTACTCAGTGACTTGTTCAACGAGGTACAATGCTTGGTAGGTGTTGTGTCTTATTATTCGCGGTAGGAATACTGTCTTGGGTGCTGGAATATATTAGATGGTAAAGTATAATTTTATTATTGCTTGAGGGTTGGATATTTAAAACAATTGCTTCACTGACCAGTGGTCCCAAAGAACTGACTGTTAATGGACGTGCTGTGTACTTCACCCAGGTGCCTAAACTAAAGATGGGCGCCATAGTGAGGATTCTTGATGACAAGGACAAGGTCAAAGAATTGCAGGACGGTCACGGGGAATGGATAGACCCTATGGAAAAGGTTCGTATATTCTGTGTTATGTTATACGTATTGTGTCCAAGATCATATGAAATTCACATGTGTCTATTTAGTGCTAGGTTTGATTTAGTAAACTAGTTTAGGAGTGGCAGTTCTCTTTCTGGAGGCCAAAACGGATGCAACGTCCAGTAAAGAATGTCCTCGGGAGTAGCTGTCCTCGTACAGACGAGGCACAAGATAAGAGATTCGTGGAATCAACCTCTATTTTGCCGTGTGACCGTTCTGGTCTGAATTGTGCAGAGATACGGTCTTGGTGACGGCTAACAGTTTGTGTTGTTCAAATTAATACTCATACAGCCATTGGTCAGTCACTGGTCTACTCATATTATCATTGTCAGATTACCTTAGTCTGTGTTATTTAATCCAAGGGAAATAAAAGTATTTTTCAAGTAGTTTTAGACATTCTGCAAATCAAAATACGAATGTATTTTTAAATCACAGAAAATACTTGTTCAGTAACCGTGAAGGTTTCGAGACACGTCTAACAGACAAGTGAAAAGGTTATAACACCTGTGTGCACAATTTATAGCAACCATACATTTTGAACATTACAAATAACAAAATACTGGACTCTGTGTTTTGTGGATAACATTAAATCAGCTGAAGGATTACTAATATAGACTGATGGAAAGAAATAAGGGAACACATGAAAGTTGGACGAGACCAAATATAATTTACTACTAGAGTAATTATGTCTTTAGTTCATACAAAGCTGTAATGTGGGATATATTGTTAGTATAGATGAACTGACTGCCAGCAGCATGGTCAACGTCTGATTGAGTGTTTTGGTTGTAGTTACTAATTGCTGTTACTTTTTCTGTTTTTTCTGATCCTTCAGTTCTTTCCACCACTATGTATACAATGTATATTATATCCCAGTTATTAACTGTAATTGTAATATAATGGGTATATGTTTTTATTCTTTCAGGCCCTTGGTAAGGTGGGCAAGGTGGTGGTGTTACATGCTAATGGTGATGTAAACGTCAAGTTTGGGAGTCAGGTGTGGATTTTCAATCCGGCATGCTGTGTGCCTATCACCAAGTGCGAGCAGCTGTACGAATCGTCAGATGTGGAGGACTCAGAACCTCTCGACCTGTTGAAAAGTTGGTACAGTTATTTAAGTTTGAAAACCAATGAGATACTTTCACTTTGGTTTCGCATATTTTCGGAATCATTTCCCTAAATTATTGATATTTTGTTTTCTGTGTCATTTCGTTAACAGTGTCTAGATGCTACATTTGTTTTATCATTTCTGTACCAAGTGTCTAAACATTACATGTTCAGTATCATTTATTTAACCAAAATCTAGATGCTACATTTTCAGTATCATTTCTGTGCCAAGTGTCTAAACACTATATGTCCAGTATCATTTCTTTAACCAGAGTCTAGATGCTATATTTTCAGTATCATTTCTGTGCCAAGTGTCTAGGCGCAACATTTTCAGAATAAGATGCTACGTTTTCACTATCATTTCTTTAACCAGTGTCTATATCTACGTTTTCAGCAAAAAAAAAAAAAAAATCACCACTCCTGCGAGAATTAAAAGCAGTGTCCCAGAAAGACAAAACCTAAACCAGCCTACATTATAATGTCTGAGTAATCGCAGACAATTGTCTCACTTTCGTATCTTGATTTTTGCATATAAACTCAAAGCAACACATGCCTCTGGGCAAAGCTGTATCGAGAAAGGGAAGTCCGGTTTCTTGCTATTTTAAATAATATAGTTTGTCTCGATTTCAAATAGCCTAAACGCTATTCTATGGAGACTATGGGTATTACAAGACTATAATATAACAGTTCTCTTTATCTTTTTTCAGTCTTGGGAAAAACGCTAGAACAGCAGATTCAACTGCTAGGACGTCTTGGGTCAGACGAAGAAGGGGGCCGTATGTCACTGAAAGGAGAGGGGTCAACAGAATTTTTAGAGGCAATTAAGGATTCAGATGTGGAGAGAGTTAAGAAGGTTTTAGAGAGATTTCCAAAACTAGTAAGTAAACCATTTTGTTAGCGTTAAATTACTGATGGCTGGAAAAACAACCACAAAACGAAAGAGTCATAATTAGCGTGATCTGGCATTGCTATTTTTCCGCTCTGGTAAAGTCATCAAATCTAAAATGGTTGTAGACGATTACTGGTATAAGAATTAAAATGCGTTTACAACAATACAGAACTGATAAAGACACAATGAGTGTCATTAATAAATACATATACTAATGATGTTTTTTTAATTTTAACTGAATTGTCGTTTGATGTCATTTATATCATGCGGCCTTTCATTTCTTTGATACAAATATTAGTTTTCCTTGCTTTTATTGTTGTGTCTGTGTTTTGGGGTTTTATTTTAGGTAACTGTGCGACCAGACAATGGCATCACATGTCTGCACATTGCAGCCAAATATGGAAAACTGGAAATTGTCAAGTTTCTGGTGGAAAAATGGTTTGACGTGAACGCTAAAGACCTGTCTGGAAACACAGCTCTTCTAAAAGCTTTGACAAAGTAAGTCAGTACATATGGTAACAATCAACAGATAACTTGTGCAGGTTCTCAAACCAAGGTGGTCAAAGAATCGTTTCTAAAATAAAGTGTTCAAGGAATCATTGTAAATAATTAATATATAATCTCTATGTTAGCAATTGGGCTTGGCAGGGGAAGGAAGGTATGTAATTTATTTTAAAGGGATTGTCCCGAATTTTCTGTCACTGTAATATGTTTACGACTAACAGATCCAGTTTAATGACTAAAATTACGTATTAAAGGTATTTTCCTTTTTAGAATATCAGTAAAGTGTTTGTTCTCGTCCTAATGTTTGTAGTAGCTCAAATCGGATTTTACTTTCCAATAATTTGGTATGTATAGAAAACACTCCCTTTAAATTGTGAAATTTATATAATACATATCAAATTTAAACATATATCATATAATATAATTATAATACGTAATTGTGGATATATGTATATATGTATGTATGCATGTATGTATGTATGTATGTATGTAATTTCTAGGAAACACGTAGACGTGTCACGCTTTCTAATTGAAACTGGTACTGATCTAGAGATCAGCAACGACAAGGGCCAAAGCGCTTTGCACTGTGCTGTTTATGCCGCAAACGCGTCACTTGTTCGTGATCTGATGATACGAGGTTGTGACGTCAACGTTGTGGTAAGCAACCCAAAGCAAGATATGCAAAAGCTAGTGTCTCGACTATATTGTTTTTATTATTTAACTATTTAGAATAGATAATATACATTAATGTTTTTACCGTGACATCCTTTTTTCGATGTCCTATAATATTCGCTAAACAAGGTTCCATAAAATATATTATTGTCCATTTTAACACCGACGATAAGCATTCTTTGTATTTTGGATTAGTAAATGACGTTATAATACGGTGAGGTGAGACTGTGAGATGATTAAAATTTGCATTAGTAAATGATGTTTAACACGACACGGTGAGATTGTGAGATTGTTGAAGTTGTACTTATGTTTGTATTTTGCATTAGTAAATGACGTTTTAACATGGCGAGGTGAGAATGTAGTTTTAAGAAGCCTTGTATACGGAGGATATGCTTTAGATCACTTTTGCTGAAGTTTGAACTCATCATGTGCGACGAGTGTGATATGAAATTAGTTAAGAGATATTAATCATATTTAACAGAAAACATATGTTTATGAAATATTTGGTTAATTTACCTGTGTTTTTTTCTGAAGGACAATTCTGGCGACACTCCTCTCCATGATGCTATAGGGCAAAACGAGAACACTTGTGCAGAAATGATTCTGATGTCACCAAACCTCGACTTAACTATTGCCAATGAAAGAGGATTTAACCCACTACAGTGGGCTGCGTTTCACGGCAAATTTGGGTAATGTAATAATTCAATACGATACGATAAGTATTCTTTATCATTATGTAGATAAACCCGATTATGTATTTTCAAATTTTAATTAGAGATCAATGGTGTCCAATACATGACCATGTAGCATATTATTACCATATTTTACAAGCATATTCCTTTGCTATTAAAATGTTGGTGTTGTTTTTTTAAATTATTTATGGTGGCTAATACTATTTGTAATTGTTCTAATAAAATGTCCTGTTGTAATGACCTCTGAATAACTGAATTACTGAATTACTTCCAGTGGCACATTGGTTGAGAAAACCATACTAAGAAACAAGAGTCTTATTGACGTAAAACTGGAAGATGGGTCCACACCTCTTCATATTGCAGCAATAAACGACCACAAAGAAGCAACAGAAATACTTATCAAACAGGTAAACGTTTAAATATTAAAATGTTTAGATATATAGGGTGTTAAAGGTTAACATTAATATTAAACATAGCAGCGTGTTAAAGGTTTACAAATAAACATTATATTATGTAATAAGGTTTTAAAGGTTTATAGGGTACACATATTAGGCTGAACATAATTGGGTATTAAAGATATCGTTCATCAGTATGTGAACGACACAACTGTTATCCACGATCAAAACCTTATATCTGCACAATATAGTTCATCGGAAGCAAGGGCATTGCACAGTTCAAAGTTTGAATAATATCTAGGAGTTCGAGTTTATTAATGGTACGTTATTGGTCGTTTGCATTACTTAGTACCTGTCTACATAACAGGGGCGGGATTTAGCTAGGTTACTTGAGTGCTGGCTTGAGGTGCTTGCGTCACTGGATCGAACCACCTCAGTTGATCCATTCAGCTGATTGGGGTGGTCTCGTTCTAACCAGTACCACAACTGGACAAAGGTCGTATTACGTCCTTTCCTGTCTGTGGGAAAGTGCATTTAAAAGATTATGAAAAATGTAGCGTGTTTCCTCTGATGACTACAAGTCAGATTTACCAAATGATTGACGTCCAATAGCCAATGATTAATTAATCAATGTGCTCCAGTGGTGTTGTTAAACAAAACAAACTTATTCTGTCTACATAACATACACAGTGTAGTGATTTTCTATAGTGTCTAACTGTCTTCACTGATGCGAAGACGTTTTGAAACATACCCATCCTATGTTTTAACAACTAAAAACCATAAAGAACCCGTAGTCTTGGTAAGATGTGTAGCTGGATATTACTTGTTGGAACACATGATACGTATACATGTAATTAATAAAGACATGTACACTGGTGGCACTACAATCTGCGCACTTAAGCATTTGTGTTATATTTTAAAGGCAAAATCTATCTTCAAGAAAACAACAACGCCACAATACTATGGAACAACTAAAAGCTAAAAAATTAAATAATGTGTTTAAACTCAAGTAATAAGCGCTTTTTAATGGCACCCCCTGTATTTACTGGCGTGGACGACGGCATATAAGTCTGCGCAGCAAACACTAAAACAATCACTTCTTTTACAAAAACACTTTTAGTGACATCCCGGTAACGGATCCGACATTTTTTTCGTAATTGCTAGATAACAAACACTTCCTATTATAGTTAGCTTCAGCTTAATTTAGATTATGGAAATAAGGCAAACATACATGGTGTTCCATGCTCTTTAGTCTGGATAATTGGATAACACAAAATGACAATATAAAAAAGCCAATGTCAAAATTTATGATCATTATTCAACAAAAGTTGTGTGTTATTAACTCTGTATATGAGCACAAATAATGTTCCATTAACCATATGGTAATTATTAAACAGACTATAGCTAAACATAGGCCATGCTGTCAGCTTTATATTCAGGGCAGCCATACTGTTAGTGTAATGTCACATGGAGTGAAATTCAAAGTATGCTTGGGTGTTTACGTTAACAGATAAAGTAAACCTTTTATTCCACTTATGGATTGATAAATTACAATAACTTATGTACTGAAGCTCTTATGTAAACGAGTGTAAGATTATATACAACGTTGATCATTACAGCGGTGACTTTGAAACTTCGAAACTTTATTTCGGTACACTCAGGCCGTCAAACGACAACATATGAGGAATGATTGTACAATAGTTATTTACAGTGACAAGATGACAATAGGAGTTCTTCGTAGAATATAAACAAGCATAAATTTAAAATAGCTATATACACATTTTGAAAATGAAAAGAAAGAAAGAAAGAAATATTTTATTTAACGACGCACTCAACACATTTTATTTACGGTTATATGGCGTCAGACATATGGTTAAGGACCACACAGATTTTGAGAGGAAACCCGCTGTCGCCACTACATGGGCTACTCTTCCGATTAGCAGCAAGGGATCTTTTATTTGCGCTTCCCACTTTTGAAAATGAAGACACATGGTGACAAGACATTCAAATGTTGACATTTTACGGAGGATGCTTATGCTATTATAATTAAACTGTTCTTTGAATTTACGTGTGCTATTTGTTTTTATAATAATATGGCTTTATAAGCATTTTGCGTGTATTCATAAAATAATTACATTTAAATAAGAAAGGTGATACAAAAACACGTTGATCGAGGCTGGCGAAAGTGCCTTTAGTGCATTAATTCAGTTTTCTTCAATCAAAATTTTATCTATAAGTTTATACATATATTCACAATCAAGATGTGTTGTTTTGACAACTGTTTTTTTTTTTTTTAATTTAACATACCCCAACACTTGTTTCAAGACATAATGTAACGTAATTAACATGCGTAGACTTCTATCCCGCGCAGACTTATGTGACAAGGGTGTATACTGATATGTAAATCGCATTATAAATGAAAGGAATTCTGTTATAATATTAACGCAGTGTAGGTTTTCCTTGTCTTAACGCAGAGTAATTTTTCTTTTGTATTGTTTTACCGAAATGTTAAATGAATAACAGAAGTCACAATATAAATTTATAAATATATATTACTTTTGAATATAGTTGTAAATGTTCCATTATAACAATAATATTATATTACATAGTACTATTGTATATTTGTCTACTTTATATTTTATACGTAGTTATTTGATTTAACTTTGTGCTTACTTTATTTAGTGTAATAATTATTACTATAATATCACTCTCTGCCATTATCCATCTGAAAATGCTGAAGTATACAACAGACATTTCTCTTTGGAGGAATTGCTGGATGCTCTTTATAGAGCCCATGATACTTTAGTAGGACCGAATGAAAGTCATTATCAATTATTGAAACATTTACCTGAATCATCTTTGATGGTTCTTTTGCATATTTTTTAAATTTAATAATTTCTGGATTTCTGGTGACTTTCCTTCTGATTCGAGGAAAGCAATTATCATTCCTATTCCCAAGCCTGATAAGGTCCAACTAATCCTACTAGTTATCACCCTATCGCTTTCACAGGTTGCATTTGTAAAACCATGGAACGAATCGTCGACTTGTCTGGTATCTTGAATCTCAAATTATTTTTACTTACGTGCAATGGGGATTCAGATCTAGACGTAGCACGGTTGATCATATTGTTCGATTTGAAACGTTTTGCAGGGAGGCTTTCGTCCATAATCAGCACTTGGTTTCAGTGTGTTTTTTATTTCGAGAAAGCTTACGATACAACGTGAAAGTATGGGATTTTAAAAGACCTCCATGGCATGGGCGTAAGAGGTCGACTACCTGTTTCTATCTCTAAAATTTTAAAAGATCTTTTAAAGTCTGGGTGGGGTCGACTTTGTCTGACATTCACCCACAGGAGATGGGTGTGCCTCTATTTTCTGTGAAAATTAAGTGCATCACCCAGTGTTTAACACCTGGCGTGGACTGCTCGTTATATATCGATTTTCAGATTTGCTATAGATCGTCCAATATGAGTATCATTGAACGTAAGTTGCAGCTTTGTTTGAATAAACTTCAACAATGGGCAGCTGACAGTGGCTTTAGATTCTCAAAGACAAAAACGGTTTGTATGCATATCTGCCAGAAAAAGAGGTCTCCATTTAGATCCACAGCTGTTTGTTCCAGTTGTGGAGGAGACTAAATTTCTGGGGGTTATATTTGACAGGAAGCTATCATTTGTGCCCCATCTTAAATATGTTAAAAAGAAGGGCTTAAAAGCTCTCAATATTTAAAAAAAAGTATTGGTAATACAGAATGGGGAGCAGACCGAAAGGTTATGCTCCCTCTGTATAGATCTCTTGTGAGGTCTAAACTTGATTATGGATGCATTGTGTATGGGTCAGCATGCAAGTCTTACTTGCAGATGCTAGATCCTATACACAACCTGAGACTTAGGCTTAGGTGCATTTAGGCTTAGGTGCATTTAGAACATCTCCTGTAGAGAGCTTGTACGCTAATGCACACGAACCTTGTGTGGGTGCTAGACGTGCAAAGCTTTCTCTACAGTATGCTACCAAGATTAAATCTTTACCGAAACATCCTACACACGATGCAGTGTTTGACAACAAATATATGAAGTTGTTTGATGCAAAGCCAAATGATATTCATACATTTGGTCTTTGCATTCAGCGTTGTTTGTCGCTTTCCAACATTGATTTAACTAACACTTTAGAAACTCCTTCATATTTTGTTTTTGTGTTTGCTCTTGCGCATCTGAATAAAGATCGTACAGATGCTGTTGTTTATAAACAATTGTTCATGGAAATTTAAGACAAGTACCGTGATTATATTCCTGTGTATACAGATGGATCACGGGATGGGAATTCTGTGGCTTGTGCTATAGTTTTTCCATCAGACACAATACTCGACATCGATCTGTAGTGCTGAAGTTTGGGTAGTCATTAAAGCCTTAGGAGAAATCAAATATTCGATTGCATTCAAATTTATTATTTTTTTACCGACTCACTTTCGTGTCTCGAAGCTTTACGCAATATGAAACTGGACCATCCCTTAATTGCGATGGTGATACAAAAGTGTGTCTTTTTATCCATTGCCAATAAAGACATTGTCTTGTGTTGGGTACCCAGCCATGTTGGCATCAGGAGTAATGAAAAGGCAGATTCAGCTCCCAAGTCTGCTTTGGGCATGCCTCATACCAAGGTTGCTGTACCGTATACTGATTTTAAACATGGTATCAACCAATTTATCTTTTAGACTTGGCAACATGATTGGGACGTTGCGTTTGCAAACAAGCTTCATGCCATCAAGCCAGTTTTGGGAGAGTGGCATTCCTCCTATAGGCGGTGCAGGAAGGATGAAATAGTATTGTGTCGTGTTCGCATCTGTCATACTTACTTAACCCATTCATTTATTTTGAAGAAAGATCCTCCACCTCAGTGTGTGCACTGTCAGTGTACTGTGACGGTGCGCCACATTTTGGTGGAGTGTAAGTATTTGAAAGAAACTAGAAAAGGTATATTTGGTCAGAGAAATGTGATGGAATCATTTCGATTCCATCCAGAACTTATTTTACACTTTTTACATGATACCGACTTTTACTCTAAATTTTAATTTTATATATCTGTGATATTTGTATTTTTGCACAGTTCTTTACACTGTGTTTTAATTTAGCTGTTGAATTTTTATATTGATGTTGATCATCACTTACTGTTTGCATTTACCATAGTTTGACACCCAATAGCCGATGTATTTTTCGTGCTGGGGTGTCGTTAAACATTCATTCATTCATTCATTCATTCTCTGCCATTATCGTGAAAATGGTATATGTACTATTAAATGTCTTCAATGTCAAAGCGTTGATGGTAGACATTATGTGCAAAACATGCACTCAGTAACAGTGGCGTTGTACATTTAATCAGTCGGTTACCCACTGTTGCGTTTTCTTTCAAATTACTTTTTCTACCAGTAAATTAAATTTATTTGGTTTCAATTGTTCAGAGGCATATAGTTCACGGCATAGTCTATACATTTCAGACCAAAACTAATAAATAGATTTTCCATTATGTAATTTTAGCAGATCTCTTTCAAGGCATTAAGGACTTTGAATTTGCTTAACACTTGAACATATGAATGCGGGTACTGGGTCATATCCACCATATTCTTTTTCTATCTTCAATGGCAGGGAGCAGACGTGAATATCAAAGACAAGAACGAAGCTACTCCGTTGCATCTTGCATGCGATCGCGGCTTTGTGGGTGCAACTAAAATTCTAGTTAATGCAGGTAATATATTTTCATAGTGGTTGCAATCACGCACATGGCGCCAAGTTCACGAAACATAGCAGTTTACGTTTGAGGCTACAGCTGTTATAACTGTCATACATCCATCTCTCTCTCTCTCTCTCTCTCTCTCTCTCTCTCTCTCTCTCTCTCTCTCTCTCTCCTCTCTCTCTCTCTCTCTCTCTCTCTCTCTCTCTCTCTCTCTCTCTCTCTCTCTCTCTCTCTCTCTCTCTCTCTGTATAACATATATATGTTTTGAATCTACTTGAAAAAGAAAATTACATCATTAAGGCAGATGGAGCACTGTAAGGACACAAAAATGAAATACGTGTACTATATTAGTTGTATTATTTTACTAATACAAATTGTGCTTTAGTCGTGAATTGTGGTTCAGTCACAGAATGTTCGTTTACGTGCAAAATTAGGTTTACAATATTTTGTGAAATTAGTCCCTGTACTTTAATAATGTGTTTCCAATATTTCCCTTCTATTGAACCCTTGTGTTCTGTTTCTTTCTTCCATTTTTACTTTAACTGTATAATGTTTTTCAGTTTATTTGTCTATATGTCTGTCTGTCTTCCAATTTGTCTGTATGTCTTTCCATCTGATGTTATATGTGTATCAAACGTTACACATTTGAAGTGCCGATACCAATAACCCCTTCTGTTAATGTGTTTATTAGTGGTGCAGCCATGGTACCCCTATCTCAACCCCATCTATTCGGAATATCACTACTATTGTTTTTACCTTGCCGAACATAGAAACAGTAGCCTAAGTAGCAAAGTTAAGGTTTGTTTTATTTAAGCCAAGACTAGATGACACTGAGTTATTAATCATCGGCTATTGGATGTCAAACATTTGGTAATTGTGACATATAGTCTTGGAGAGGAACCATGCTACATTTTTCCATCAGTAGCAAGGGATATTTTATATGCACCATACCACAGACAGGACAACACATACCACGACCTTTGACATGCCAGTCGTGGTGCACTGGTTGGATCGAACTATGTAGCAATTATATGTTTACCTTTCTGCCTTAGACGCAGAGAACAGACTGTGACGTCATTATACAAAACATGTTTAATGATAACAAGTTTGCCACCTGGAGTTTGAAATTTTACCATTCTTTATTTCTAAAAAGGGAAGCAACTCTCATTAAATCACGTTAAATGCATATAGGCAACATATTTAAACGAGCATCCATTTCGTATCATGTTTATGTTCCGAGTAAAATATTTTTTCAGTTGTCACGAACTTTAGCGATTGACAACGAAAATCATTTCACGCATTATTATCTGCACATTAAAAAGAATCAGTTTTAAAACTTACAGAACCGACTGCCTTATATGTGAATGAGGTCAGCTGACAGGTCACCGAAGGACCACCGTTGTAATGTTACACCCTTTGTAAATAGATCCAGAAATTATGCCAGTCAAATTCATCAAACTAAAGCATGTTACTCTACAATACAATTTAATAACTAAATCGAAATAGCATGTATTTCAAATTAATTTCTAACAAATAACTACATTGTCATGTTTAGTTCCCTACCATAATGACATAGACTTATTCAGTGCAAAAATGGGCAGTCCGACTATACAAATAGGGATTTCGTTATTAAACGTTGTGAAATGATACAGGTGTTATATTTAATATAGATGAATGAAAAACGGATGAACAACTTAACGGATAATATGAATAGCATGGATTCAGGCTAAGGCCAAAGGGGCTCGCGCCCACCCCCCTATTTTTGTCAAACAATATATATTACAGAATACACCAAAAATCCAAACTTATCCTGACCATTGTCAAGGACCTTCTATTTTCAAAAACAAGAACGGCTTTTGAGTTTGCTCTATTATCCGCTCCTGATACTTCACAATATAATTTAATAAGTAAATCGAAATAAGATTAATTGCAAATTAATTGCAAACAAATATTTACATTGACATGTTTAGTTCTTTACCACAATGACGCAGACATATCCAGTTGCAAGAACGGGTAGTCCCACTATATAAAGGGATAAAGGGATTTCCTTTCTAAACGTTGTGCAGTTTGAATGATGAATGAAAAATAACGGCTTAAAGGATGATATGAATTAACAACGGTCTCATCTGTTTCATTCATCATCTGATGAATATGAAATTGGTAAACGATTGAGGATTCGTCGTATTTTTTTTTTTTTTAAAGAGGTGATTGGACATTTGAAAACCCCACATTGACATGGAATGTTCCTCCATAAATGTCCCCCCCCCCCCAAAAAAAAAAAAAATATTAAAAAAATTAGTGTGAATGTAAGTAGTATTAGGGCCTATATATGGCCATGACCCACTTTCCGTGACCGTGACCTACTTTCCTGTGACCCTGGTGACGTCACGGCTTTGTCATGTGACCTGACCCCGCGCTACTTATACGGGCCCCGTCCTACTGGCACCGACCTACTTAGGCCGGCCTCAACCTATTTAGACTGGTCGCGACCTACTTAGACTAGTCCTGACCTACTTAGCCTGGCCCCGATCCGTCCTACTTAGTAACGCCCGTATTATCGTGTCTGTGGGAAGTGTAGGATCCCTTGCTACTAATGGCAAAGTGTAGCGGTTTTCCTTTCTAAAACTCAAAAGTATGTTTAAAATCCAATAGCGACGATTAATAAATCAGTGTGCTCTAGTAGTGTCGTTAAACAAAAACACTTCTAAGGACTCAGTCTTACGCGAGGTAGTGTGTTTAATTTTAGCGCACTGAATGTTGAATGGTTATAACTGCTTACATCCGATAATTGGTGGTATTATGTTTTGTTGTCGGCCGCAATACTCTGTTAGTCGATAACAACTTAAAAATTGCAGCAAACTCAGGAATGTCCCTTTAACATGCCGCAAGAGCGTGCTGACTTATTTCGCCGAAATGTGTGTGTGTGTGTGTGTGTGTGTGTGTGTGTGTGTGTATATATATATATATATATATATATATATATATATATGGTTTAAATGACAGGCTTTGTTTGTATGGTGAAATAGCGCAAACGGTAACGACTTTGCCTTCAACGGAGAAGGTACGCCGTTCATATCTGAAGTGGGGAAATTATATTTTTCTAATTTTTTAAAAATTAATTTATAATTTATTTATTTACTTGTTTTTATTTATTTATTTGCTTGTTTATTTATTTATTTATTCATTCATTATGTTATGATTTTTTCAAGCAGCCTCCTTTTATCTTTGTACAATCAGCCTCCTTTTATCTTTGTACAATCAGCCTATGGGTAGGTTGTTTTGAAATTTAACATTTTATGTACGAAGTTTAAACAGCAGTTTAATTAATTTATATTAGATTTTAGGGTACATATAAACTGACGATCAAAAGAAAGTATACCCATTCTTTTTTCAAAGTATTAAAAACAACACAAAACACAAGTTGATGCAAATGTTATATTTTGAAAGTACAATACTTTGGCGATAACTAAACACGAGTATACTCAATAAAACCCATAAAATGATAGTATCACAGTTCACAACAGCACTAGGGGTGAAATGTGCGATTTCATAAAGGACCACTCATAACGAAGGTGAATAAATTTGACCACAAAGAACATGTTTCAATAGCGCGTATGTCCACCATGTGCAATTATGCAAGCATGGACCCGACGTCGGACAGATTTCCGTCAATGACAATAAGGTCTGTCCGCTGTTGGCCACAGATACCGCCCCAAACCATCACAGATCCACCACCAAACGGTTCAGTCTCCTGAACACAGCACGGAGCTGTTCCCTCTCCTGCACGTCGGTATATCCGAGTCCTGCCATCAGCTCTGAATAACTGGAACCTGTTCTCATCAGAAAAGAGTACACGTTGCCATTTCCGATGTTGCCAACGTTGAAACTGACGTGCCCAACGTAAACGTCGAAGTCGATGTTGCCTCGTCAATGTCATCCTTCTGAATGGTCGATAGGCCCTGATACCATGATGTCGTAGTCGACGACGTACAGTGTGATGACTGACGACATATCCAAGGCCAGTCGCTGCAGATGACGTCATAGTGAGGAATCTGTTACGTAAGTGTAAGATGCGGAGATGGCGGTCCTCGTTGGCTGTTGTGACGCGGGGTCTTCCACTTCATGGTCTGTCTGCAGTCCTGCCAGTCAACATGTAACGCTGTATCAACCTGGTGATCGTCAATTTTTTGCAATTCAGGATTCTTGCCACATGGGCATAACTCGCACGCAACTGCACCATACCAATAGCTCTCTTTCTTCAGCAGTTAGCCTTACCATGTTCTCTGGTGTTTTCCTGTTGACTGAGGCATGTTCTAAGCAATGGCACCCTTTTTTACACCATTATGTGCACGAGTATCATGTTTCTCGTGCAGCATAAAGTTGATGAATAAACTCATTTTGCACGTGCAGCATCGCCCAAACGCAGCAATGTGTGACTATTCGTCATTGATTGCATTATAACGAACAATACTGGCACCTATCTAACCTTCCATGAACGTGTATTGTGTTTATTTATAATAAAAATAATTGGTATACTTTCTTTTGATCGTCAGTTTATATTCACACTCATATATAAGGACATTTACGCTTTAAAACTGTACCATTTATACAGAGAAGATTTAAAACTAGTATGCCTTTAGAGGTGTATTGTGATTTTGTTCTTAGTCAGTATATGTGGATGTAACCTATTAAATATACTGAGATTGTGTTGTTCAGTGGTTCAGCGCTACCCTGAATACCCATAATATACTACTCAACCTTTATATATGCCAAATATGTCAGCAATTTGTGCACATCTAATATTTATGCAACATGTGATCAATGTCGTTTGGATGGTCCCCACAATTAGGCATGACTGCAGTTAGATATACAATCAGTGGATTTACTTGACATGTTTTTTCCCAATATCCATAGCGAAATTTGAAACTTTCAAATCATTAGCAAAACAAAACATAGTGCCTACATCCATCCGTCCATCGTTTTGAGTGGGACTTGTGTTGACTAGGTTTTTGTTTTTTTCACTTATTTCTAAATAACAATCACTATAGATAGCTACACATGAATAATGGACACACATTGGGTTACATCGAGAGGACATAAGGGCGACATATGAATAGTATTAGTGTTTATTTCTCTTCGTCATCTTCGTTCTCATCATCATCGGTATCGTGGTCATCTACTTTGTCAAAATAATTGCTGATCCAGGAACGATACTGATTTAATTTAGAACGAATCTGTGGTCTCACATCTCGGTTAGGTTTCACAGACTGTAGAATTTCCATCGTGTTGGGGCCTTTATCAAAGTAATGCATATATATCAGAAAGCGAGAGTACATATCTTTTAATAACTTCCATTGCAATGTCTTCATGTTTCTTTCGATGGCATCTTGGGACATGTTTTTTTTTTCTTCGTAGCATTTCCTCTTGCTTTCAAAATAGTCAGGATTGATGTGCAATTCACGTTCCAACATAAGACGTATGCCTTCGCTTTCCAGATCGGGCGTCTGCTCTTCTTGTTTCTCTTCACAGAAATTGAAATGCAGATGTCATCCAAGTCACTTTCGTCTTTAACGACCAGACCACATGTATCGCAAGACTTTTTTAGATAGGGTTCTACCTCATCATCTTCTTCGTCGTCACTTTTGTAGGCGGGTATGCCTGGTAGTTTTCTCTTGAATGCGTCCCTTTGCATGATTTGCACGTAGAGCTCTTTCTCCGAATGTGGTTGCCCGTCTTCTGAGACACTCGTGCTTTTATACCATTCGGATGGCCCCGTCTCTAAACCATTAGGTCGAAGACGCCAATGTTCCAGCATGGTCGGTTTCAAGTCCACCAAGAGATGTCCGTAGGGCCTGTGGCTACCTTCCTCAAAGAGTTGCATGAAATGACGAGTATTTCCAGGATAATCTGCTGTGCCAAGGTCAGGACTTGTTGCTTGTCGATGGGGTTGTTGAACAGCACTAGATAATGGCAGTTTCTTCTCTGTGTCGGGTCTTTGCTGTGATACAGGTTCTGGTTGATGGCGATGACGGATAAGTTTCTGTGGTGACTGCTATTGTGAACAGGTCAGTGATCCTTGGGTCCTTATTGGATATACACATCAGGTCGTCCAACACGATGAGATTTCTAACTCTGGGTTCCAAATAACAATCCTTTTCCAAATTATCAGGTATGCCGTGAACAAATTTCACTTAAACGGTTGCCCCAATGATGTCGTAGAGAGGTTGTCATCGTTTGTAGAGCCAGATGATGCGTTAAGGCAGTGGGAAGATTTTACCATCCCTTAGCAGTTTGTATACCAAAAATGTCTTTCTATACGAAGTGGGTCCCGACATGATCATGGTAAAGGGATGTAGCAAACTAAGAGGCTGCTGCTGTGGACCCGGAGTCTGAGCCGTAGCAGGAGCCGGAGCCAGAGCCGGAGCCAGAGCCGGAGCCAGAGCCAGAGCCGGAGCCAGAACTGGAGCCAGAGAAGTCAGAGAAGCTGGAGCTGGAGCAGGAGTAGTCAAAGCTGGAGCTGGAGCCATAACCAGAGCCAGAGCTGGCGCTGGAGCTAGTGTTCATTGTGGTAGAATATGTACATTTTCCCAGTGCTGTATCATGTTGCATGGTTTGGAATAAGTCTTTGCACATATGGGACATGACCTTCAATTCATGATATTCACAGTTTCGGGAACATACTGATTCATGATGTTGACTGTTGAAGTGCTCGACGTGAAATGACGTTGTCTGGCCCCTATGATTCCTTTTATAGTCTTTTTAGAAATGCTTCTTCCGTTTCGGGTCTTTCCAACCATACCAATTTGTTGTTGTTTCAGTTTCTGCTCGGCCATGGCTTACTCCACCAACTGTTGCGTGGGGGAGACCATGACCACATTGGGTGCCGGGGACTTGTTCTGTTCCTTTTTTCCATGTGGTATCGTAGAGTTTCAAACATCGATCCACACTGAGCTGACTTTTCCCACCATGTTGAACTGGAAAATGAGGTTGGAATTTGCCTTGTGCCTGCAGCTTGTAAAAACGTGTCCACTTATCTACGTCTGGAACGTATAACTTGTACTGATCTGACATGTTACTTCTCTGAAGGTTTTACCTCAAATGACTATTTTATTTATATACCTTCTTTCTCTGATTCTCGTGCTATTTTAACATTTGAATTTGTGTTTGTCTGTCACACAGAAGTATCAAACGTAAATGAACTTGCCATCTCATCCGATTTATACAATTTTCACCCAGGACCCCACTGAGCCAGCCCAGGGACACATATTTACAATAGTGGGACACATTTTAGATTGGAGGGACACATTCAGGCACACACTTACACATTACCCCACTTTATCTATGGATATTGGGAAAAACATATGTCAAGTAAATCCACTGAATGTATATCAGTCATGCCTAATTGTGGGGACCATCCAAACCACACTGATCACATATTGCATAAATTTTAGATGTGCACAAATTGTTGACATACATTTGGTATATATAAAGGTTGAGTAGTATATGATGGGTATTCAGGGTAGCGCTGAACCACTGAACAACACAATCTCAGTATATTTAATAGGTTACATCCACATATACTGACTAAAAATAAAATCACAATACACCTCTAAAGGCATACTAGTTTTAAATCTTCTCTGTTTACATGGTACAGTTTTAAAGCGTAAATGTCCTTATATATATGAGTGAGTGAGGAGAAGACAAAATGCAGTTTGGGCTTCTTACAAATATTAAGACGACCAGAAACACATTGAATATACAGACACTGGTATTCTAAACAGAAAAAATATACTTAATATGTAAGTGTAATCATTTAAAGGTTTAGTAGTTTATAATAGGTATTCAGGGTAGCATTGAACCATTGAACAACACAATATCTGTATATTTAATAGGTTACATCCACATATACTAACTAAAAACAAAATCACAATACACCTCTAAAGGCATACTAGTTTTAAATCTTCTCTGTATATTAATACATGGTACAGTTTTAAAGTGTAAATGTCCTTATATATGAGTGTGAATATATATATACCTAAAATCTAATATAAATTAATTAAACTGCTGTTTAAACTTCAATTTCAAAACAACCTACCTATAGGCTGATTGTTCAAAGATAAAAGGAGGTTGCTTGAAAAAAATCGTAACATAATAAATAAATTAAATAAATAAATAAATAAATAAATAAGCAAATAAATAAATAAATAAAAACAAATAAATAAATAAACTATACAAAAAATAAATAATAATAATAGAAAAATTTTAATTTCCCCACTTCAGATACGAACGGCGTACCTTCTGCAAAGTAATTACCGTTTGCGTTATTTCACAATGTAAACAAAGCCTGTCATTTAAATCATATATATATCTATATATATATATATATATATATATATATATATATATATATATATATATATATATATATATGCATATTATATATATATATATATGTATGTGTGCATGTGTGTGTGTGTGTGTGTGTGTGTGTGTGTGTGTGTGTGTGTGTGTGTGAGCAGAAAAATAGCCCAGCGCGCTCTTGGGGCATGTTAAAATAGTTCATAATAATTTTGTGAATGCTTGACGCTATCAGACAGCGTGGGAGACAGCACGGAACGATAATTCCTTTTTACAGCTATTTAAATAATTTCATATTTCATGTTTTTGAGAATGTAAATTGAACATACTACCTTTCGTCGGACTGAGTCCTTAGAAGTGGTTTTATTTAACGATATTACTAGAGTACATTGATTTATTACATATTGGATTTTAAACATACTTTTGACAGTTTATGTTTCCTATTAGTCATGGGACCACTATAGGTCAGGGACCCTAATACTACTTATGGTCACAGGAAAGAAGGTTGGCCACGGAAAGTAGGTCGTTGAATATACGTTTGGCGGAAATCGTTTGGGACACTGCTGTTGATGTACTGCGCAAATATTTTTGAACTGGCTAGACACAAGCAGAAGTAATTGGCACAAGCGAAGATTGACTGTCGTGATTTGTGTTTGTCAACAAACTACTGATATTTCTATATTGGTCGTCAGACAGCCGATAATGATTGTTAATACTCTGCACGTTTTTGTGACCCGAAATCTGCATGATGTGAGTGAGAGCCAAGTTGCTGTATCAAATGTTTCCTAGCACTGTGATTTGTTAACTGTCATTTGAAGATATTGATTTCCATCAGCATCGATTTTTAACGTGATGTTGCCTCAGCTCATGTTTCTGTGTGGAGTAACCGATCGCATACCAAAGTGTACTGTATTTAGCCACCAGAGAGTGTTTAGTATGGATTCTGGATTATCAGTTCCGAGTTGATTGCTTGTCCAAAAGATTTCAATTTCGTCATCCGAAATGGCTTCTGACTTAAACGGTTAATTTCTTTTGCCTTCCTTTTTCAATTATTTTTGTTTTGATATTAAAAGCTGACATGTTTTTGGAAATATGTGATCGAGTATCAGTGAAGAGCCATATTTATTTTCTTTTAAGTGTCTGTCAAAACTTAACAACATTGACCGCAGGCTAGCGGGCTCGTACTCTTCACCATTTAAACTTATAAAAAAAAAAAACTTGCACAATAAACTGTCAAGATCTGGTGGTGGAATATCTTTTGCACGGTGCTAGAAAAATCTGTCAGACACTAGGGCTAGATAAATCTGTCTGCCCGAGGGCTAGACGATTTCTACATACGTGTGACGTCTTAACTCATGTTTTATGACGAATGACGTCATAACTCATGGTTTTCAAAATTCTGTTTGCCATTTCATGTTGTATCATTGTTTTAAAAATGTTTAAACAAATTAACATTTTCAACTTTTTATTTATTGTTAAGTTGTTGCATTTTTGTATCGTTTCATAAGTTGAACTATATTTTTCAGCGTATGAGTAAATGAGTTTTATTGTTTGTAGGTGAAATGTATACGAATCGTTCGACAATAAACAAACCATACGTAGCTTACAAAATTAATGTTTTGTTACTGTAATTAAATGGGGGATAAAAAGAATCAATCACCGGTGTGAGATATAGACAAGGCAATTCCAACTCTTGGGACAAATGTTTTTGTAAGGGACTCGGTAAACATCGGCCCTCACAAAAACACATTTTGTCCCTCGGGTTGGAATTGCCTTATCTATACCTCACAACGGTGATAAATTCTATTATTATTGGTTGGTTACTTCGAATGACGTCACGTTATGCAGACTTTGATTTTTAAGGTGCGATCGCGCTGGTACAGCGCACGTAATTTCAATCTGACGAGTGTGAAAAACAGCGCATGTTACACTCAACAAACGGTGCACGTAAAATAGATGGGCATATTTATTTCCACTATTTACAAAAATCGAGTTTTCATAGCTCATTTAGCTGATAGGAAGGTCCTTTTATTAAAACATTAAAAACTAAAAACATGGCAGTGGGTTCCATGCAGTCGTTAAACTGGTATTTCTCTTTGTTGAATAAATCGAGAAATACTGGTTTAATAGACAGTTTAGTAGACGTACCAGTCAAAATCCAATCGGAGCTACATTGCCTATTTTATTTATTTTGGAGAGTGATTTTTTTTTTCACTCGCCTTAGCATATTGAGGTGTGCGATTTTCCACTCGCCTATAATTTTCAAAAAACAAGGACTGGATATGGCATTTTTGACATAAACGACGAAATTTTAATTCCTAAAAAAAAAAGCATCGATAAGAAGGTCAATTATTACTTCATCGGGCAAAGTTGATGGCCACTTGTTTGATACTTTCGTCCGTTTTGCAAACAAATATCTTGTATGTATTCAGTAGTTGAATTATTCTTATAACCCTTCCAGTAAGTCTTCCGTCAATGTTTACGAGATACTTTATTGGAATTTCTACTCATGCAGCCATATCCGTCGTCTGCTAGTGTTACGATTATAAATATAAACTTCTTTTTTTTAAATGTACGTACGATATTACTTTTGTAAAATGAGTAACATGCAATGTAGGGTTGTCAGCATGTTTTGTTTTGTAAATTAAAATGTTTCGTCAAACGGGCGCGTACGATACTTTGAATTTACAATGTCATTGTTTACGTTTTATGACAGGGAAAAGTAGTTCATATTTAGGTCAGATGCGGTCAGTGTATCATCCGCCAGATGCATATGAAATCTTTATGACACACGTGGGTCATACTGGTTATATTTCCCCCGATATCTTGAACTATGTGCATAATTATATGTTTTGCACCATGCTAATTATTGGGATTGAACCCCTTTTCAGCAGTTCATAAAGCAACTGTCATATCAGTTGTGATTCCAATAAATTAAACTAAAGAATGTGGCACTCCTCTCAATAGAATTATATTGGATGAAATAGCAGTATGATCCCATAAAATATATTAGTAGTCTAAAATGAACTACTGTATCATAAAACAAATGATATTTTCTTTCCCTTTATTTGTTTCGTTTTAAGGAGCTGATGTTAACATGGTCGACGTTAACAAAAACACGCCTCTGCACGTGTTGATGGGGACCTCAGAGAGCTCAGAAGGAGATCCGGTGAGACATTATTAACTTTTGATACTGATAATATCAACAACTTTGGTATTGCATAATTTATTACGATTAGAATAAACTTAGTGAAAACCTGTTAACGTATGTAAAAGGAAACTGTCAACTGTTGTATTGTATGACCACATAGAACAGTTATATAAGGGTGATGCAGTTGGAATCTATTAACATTTTGTCTATTTTCGAAATATCAAAACCTGGCATTAGTTATTTTCGCTCTGTTTACACACTGTGTCACAGCTGTTGAAATGTACTCCGAGGTGGAATTACCTTAGTGTTTGCAAATGTGAATTGACTCCATTTATACACGTGGAAATTAGTGAAGCACCACCTGACACGTGTTACGGCCAAACAGGCGGCTAGCAGTAATTGTCCGTACCGACGAAGTTTAAACAAATTGATATTTTTTACATATTTTATATTTACTGGGTATTTACCGAGATTGCATTGATAAATTACTTATGAGAAACCCATCAGTGTGATTCCAACTCCATATTTAAAGTATCATACATTTTCGTGCATATTTACGTTTTCTGTATTTTTCTCTAGTCACATTAAATGTTGATGTGACGACAGTGGCACTTACTTTTGCTTGCCCCTTTCACAGTTATCCAAAGCTACGTATGATGTTTTCGTTTTGGTCTTTATTGTGATTAAATAATTTTCTAAACTTTTATGTCCAAATATTGGCGGTTTATTTGCCAACTTCTCCCTAAACGTCTTACCAAAGACTAAAAATTTGTTTGGATTTGCCCCTGGGCTTGCTGTAACCTGACCGTGGTGCAGGAGTGTAACATTCTCTTTGAGAATGGCCAATACAGCACGAATCCCCTTGTGTTCTTCGAGATACAATTGACATTTTGAGTAAAAGTCAGTATCTATTTGTCATATTTGTATTTGTGCACAGTTCTTTACACCGTTTTTATTTAAATCTTGAATTTTTCTATTGATGTTGATCATCACTGTATTTCTTTGCATTACCATAGTTTGACACCCAATAGCCGATGCATTTTTCGTGATGTGGTGTCGTTAAACATTCATTCATTGTTTGGATTTGTCTTTTTCTTTCTTATTATCAGCATCGTTATCATCATCATCGTTGTCGTCATTGTCAAAATGACGATGATAATGACAATTATTATTATTATTATTTTATTTTTTAAATATTGGTGTTTTTTTTTTGGCTGTTAAAGAAGTTACTGAAACATGGCTCTGGTACTCAGAGACGTATTAAACTGGCCATATTCCTGTTGGAGCATGGAGCAGACGTCAACGCCAGAAACAAAGACGACAAAACGCCAGTCGATATTTGTACTGTCAAGACGTTGAAAAAAGCTGTTGAACATTTCAAGACAGAAAGGTATACAGCATATAATTATTTCCAAGACATATTTCAAGAAAAAGGATTATTGGCATAGCATAAACATAATAATTTATTATTACACGACTGCTGGTACAAGGTGGGTGCTAAAGGTGTAAATACCATACAACATCAAGGTGAGTCGAAATTCTCGTGTTTAATGGGTGAATTTAACGCATTAACAAAGACGACAAAATGCCCGTTGATATATGTGCTAACAAGACGCTGGGGAAAAGCTGTAGAAAACTTCACGAAAGAAAGGTACACACACACACACACACACAGACATACATACATATATATACATATACATATACATATACATATACATCATATACTTATGTTATTTACAGAAATTAACCATCCATCTCTGGTTTGTGTAGTCCAAGAGATAATTAAAATTTAATGAAAGAGGTTACCAAAACCCAATTTGTTTCTATTAGTTTATTTACTTTACTTCTTTAAAATTTCATTTGGAAAATTACCATGAAAAAAGTACTCAAAAAGTGAAAAATATATGCTACAGAAACTAAAGTTTAACTGGTTTCTTTATTTTATATTCATTGATTGATTGAAATGTTAATAGTTGTGTTGTACTACTGTGATGTTGTGGTGGAAATATTTAAGTTTGGAACAACCATAGGCGTACGTGCTCCCGTTTGGGGAGCAGGCTCATTTTAGCCCGAATTAAACAAAAGTGCCCGAATCTGGATAACCACATTTATTCTTATTAGCATTAGTTCCAAACAGCTATATAGGGTTCTAAACGAACGCACTACACATGTTTATATGGATTACAACTAGGGACCTAAATTTACGCAGGATATCATTAAGGATCTTAGCATATGTTATAACCATGCATACGGATGGATGACCATACGAGGACCATACAGTGCCAGCAAGATGATTGTCAGTCATTGAGTAAAACACTTTGGGGCTTTACTTCGCTCATCAGCATATTCGCTGAAGATCAGAATCGAAACAACCTCAAACGACCTACTTGCCAACCTATGGTGTACATAGACAAAACTACATATATGTGGTTTTCTGATATCTGTATTCCACTCGTGTATTACACGAGTGGAATACAGAAATCAGAAAACCACATATATGTAGTCTTGTATTTATTACATACCCTAAATTGGAATTTTGTTTCCAAATAATAGTTCAAAAATTGCAACACTTCTCGCTAATGACGGGGATTTCTCAATCTACACAACTAGGTCAGCTGTGTTACTACGCGGACCGATGAACCACCAATTATGATACACAAGAATATAGTTCTATTTAAACAATAAACAGAAATAAGAAAAAAATTTGTGAAAAGTTACCTATAATTTTAATGATATTGTTTGAAATGTCTTTTAAAGACAATGTAATAGCTAAAATTCACGAACAATGTAATATTTAATTTGCACAAAACCAGCGCGCCAGTTTTATCAACAAAAAAAAAAGCGAAAGAAAAATGTCAAGAATTGTTCACTCAATGTCTGTGTCGACATCGCTGTGGGGTTTTTTTTATTGATGTTCATGGAATTACTTTTTGCTGAAAAATTGAAGTTTATATTAAATGTGTCTCCATAAATCATCGCTCCACTGAATAATCCAGTTGTCAGTTCATCCAAATTTTCTACGTGAGGAGACAGTGCATACGACGTCATTCTTGCAAATCGTGGATGTTTCGCCTGGTATTGTTTTGTGAAGTTCGAATCTGTAGATATATTAAGTCACCGGGATATATAATTTCCTGTGAGGATGTCACACATTTCTTTTTGCATGGGAACAGATGCCACTGCATAATTATTGTTAATGCTGTTGACACACCCACTTTGTGTACATACTGCTACGGCAGTGGTGAGCGATTAGTATGCCCGACTTGCCCGACTCGGTACTTAGTACTACCGGACAAGTACTTTTTTTCACATTGCTTGTCCGCGGACTTGTGAATTATTTCTTGTTTAATAAAACCCGAACGTCGACATGATCTTGCCATCCATCACGGTATTTGCAAGTGTATCAGTTATTTGGTTTGACCGGCCTCGGTGGCGTCGTGGCAGGCCATCGGTCTACAGGCTGGTAGGTACTGGGTTCGGATCCCAGTCGAGGCATGGGATTTCTAATCCAGTGGACTCTGAGTGAGTGGGCTCAATGGGTAGGTGTAAACCACTTGCACCGACCTGATCGCATCTGGTTCAACAAAGGCCATACTATCCTGCCTGTGGGAATTAAAAGATCCCTTGCTGGAAAGTACCCACATGGCGACCGGGTTTCCTCTCATCTGTGGTCCTTAACCAAAATATAACCGTAAATAAAATGTGTTGAGTGCAAAATAAAACATTTCTTTCTTTCTTTCTTTTTTATTTGGTTCGATTTTAAAAAACGTGGTCTCTGACAAGTTGGCATCGCATCTGTCGTACTACCTTGCTATTGTTGACACACACCAGTCTATTTGGTAGGAAAAAATCATGGACACACCAGACACTCAAGGAACACACACCCCCCCCCCCCCCCCCCCCCCCCCCCCTCCCCATATCGAAAAACCCAAACTGAGAAGGACCGGGATTACCATATGAAAAAACGAAAACGCGAATTTCAGGAACATTGGCTTATAGATTTTCCGTGGTTGCGAAAAGCAGACGACGGAACTGTCTACTGTTATGGGTGCCGCGAACACCCACTCCTTGCCGATAATACTTCCAGTTTGTTTATCGAAATGTTCTTGTTCGTCGCAATACTTTGACAGCTCATGACAAATCAAGTAAATATACATCATGTCAATTAAAATTAGCGGCTAAAACAAAATATGTTGAGGGGGACTTGGATAAAGCTTTTGCAAAAGTTGGGCAGCAGGAGTTTGAGCGATATGAAAAGCTGTTTAATACTGCATATGCTGTAGCCAAACATAACAGACCGTTTTCTGAATATGCATTTTTGTGCTATGTACAAAAGAAAAATGGGGTAGATTTGGGCAATGACCAAATTAGCAGAGATGCCTGCACCACTTTCATTAAATCAATTCTGACGTTCTGCTAAGTGAAATACATGATAATCTAAATAGTTAGATTTTTTTCCATCATTCTGACTCCAGCTGTTGTTGACCAGGAGGCCATTCTTCTCAGATACATTAATCCTGATACATCAGAACCAATAACAAACTTAGCAAGTATAGAAAAATTACAAAATGCTACCTCGGATGGAGTTTATAATGCTATCAAAACCGGCATAGCCAAATGTGGAATTCATCTTGATAATAAACAAAAAGTTCAGCCAACACTGGTATGTGTGAACATGGATGGTGCAGCTGTGAATTTAGGGGCTAAAAACGGTGTAGCTAAGAAATTAAATGATTCTGTAGCCAATGAGGTGCTAGTGACCCACTGCGTAGCTCACAAACTAGAGTTGGGTGTGTTAGATACTGTAAAGCATGTTGCCTACTTAAAACAGTTTGAAGAAACACTCAAACGAATCTGCAAATTTTATTCTTTTTCCCCAAAACGTAGAGAGGAACTCAAGTATTTAGGCTCTATTCTTGATGAAACAATACTCATGCACACAGAAATTAAAGCTATTAGATGGGTGTCGTCAAAAATGCGAGCTTTGCGAGCTGTGTGCCAGGATATCCACGTAACAGTAACACACATGGAACAAATCTTAAACAGCTCTAAAAAAGCTGACGAGTTGGGCCAGGCCAGGGCCATTCTTAACGAACTGACACAAGTAATGTTTGTAAAGTATATCCACCTAATAATGGACATATTGTCAGCAATCAGTGCAACATCAAAACTTTTTCAAACAAAAGATTTGTTAATCTTCCAGGTGAAAGAGGGCATTGACATCTTGTATACACAAAGTCTTGCTATGACAAAAGAGCCAGGCGAACATCTAGCAAACTTTTATTCCAAGTTTAACCAGGAAACTGGCATGTTTGATGGGAATAAAATTAAATTGAAAGGTTGTCTCCTCTCATTTGCAAATGACAACGATATACACAGTTTGATCAATAAAATGTCCACATACATACTCGATAAATTCTCAAATTTGGAAAACTCTCCTCTGTCACTTTACAGAGTTTTCGATTTGAGATTTTGGCCAAATACCTTGGAAGAACTGAGTTCATATGGTAACTCCGAAATCAAACAGATTTGTCAGACATGCAATGATATACTCACTCCAGATGAAATAAAACTAATTCCAACAGAATGGCAAAATCTTAAGGTTCAGGTATCTAAGCAAAGGTGCTCTCACCCTCTCCCAGTTTATTTGTCTTTTCTGCAGAGACCAGCTGACTCTGTGAAGAATATTGGTGTTCTTCTTCAGTTACTTTTAACTGTTACTATGTCTCCATCATCAGCTGCTTGTGAGAGAATATTCTCAAACATGAACATTGTCAAAAATCCACTCAGAAGTCGAATGACTCAAGACAGCCTACAACACCAGATTGTAATTGTGGCAAATGGCATAAGTTTTGATAGCTTCAATCCAACACCTGCTGTTCATCACTGGCTGAATTCTGGTAACCGCCATATTACCCACAAAAAAAACAACAACAAATTCTTGAATAAGTTATTTTAAATTAAAACAACTGGACCAAAATGCAAAATGCATCATGTGTGTTGTCATGTCTTTATAAAAATTCAAGATTCAAAAGGTATTTTAGTTTTATTTTGTTTACAGTAATCAAAATTCTGGGGAAATTTATACTATGTATTTATACCAGCTGTACTTTATTTCTTTATTGCTCTTTTAACATATTACATATGTAAATTTGTATCACTGTAAAAAAAGAAGTAATTTTTAATTATTAAAAACAGGACAAGTAATTTTAACTCATAACAAGTACATTTAGACAGTCCACTTGTCCTGGGACAAGTGAAGATGTTTTATATTTCAACACCCCTGGCTAAGGGCATTCCCGGTAACTATGTGCTATAAATAGTAGCGTTGAATAGGGCATAGTTCCGGCAGTTGAGCTGGATATGGAAAAGTGTATTTAGTTTTTGTCTCAGGACTATTTATATAGCAAGATTTAATGGGTATGTAATAAAAGTATACGTCAAATCTGTATGTGTAAATCGCTGGCACAAGCTACTATATACTATGTAATTAGTGTTGTGTGTAATGTTTAAATATGTTCTATGGATTACTGATCTGAAATACAAATCTATTATTATTGTGAGCAAAATTATGGAAAGTGTTCAAGCCAACTAATTTTGCCCGAATTTTCCAATCGTTTTTCCCCGAATTTGATGATTTTCTCCAGGACTGGTCGAATGAAAGTTCACATGATCAAGAGAATGCAGTTGGCTTTACTTAGTCATGATTAATGTAAGCGTTAGGATTATAAATATTATTTCAGTAAATCTGGTTAACTACACGTTATGTTTGTGTTGTGTTCTTGTATTAGTAGCAGCTGAAGGAATCCATCGTATATCTGTGTGCTCTAGTGGTGTCGTTAAACAAAACAAATTATAAACCATCCTATCTCTGAGGATTCTCCTTTTTTTTAACAGTAGTAAACCTGCGTCTACATTAGTCAGCGCTCTGCTGTGTTCCCAGTGCTTCTCACGCACCGCTGACGTCACGTTGTTGCCATGTAACCACAAGTTCACGTGCAGAGAATGTCATAAGATGGTGTCCGTTTGTCCAATTTGTGGAGGAGAGGTCGCAAAAGCTTTTGATGCGGGTAATACTCATCTTAAATGTATACATCTGCAATTTTACCTAGATTATATGTGGAAGCCATGTAGGTCATGTCCATAAGATGACCTACTTAGCAGTAGTGTTATATGAGCATAAGGTGGCTTAAGCTATTCTTTACAAGAGGATTACATACAGACATTTTAAAAAATAAACTACAAAAATATAGAAATCTTGTTTTAATGCTAATTCTTTATTTGTTTATAACTTCATTGTATTTACTTATATGGAATACACGTTATACTTTTAGTTTCAAACTATGTTTTAATATTTCTTTAGTGAGAGTAATACGTCGATTCGTATGTGGTTTCTAAACTTTATATAATTCAGGACCTCAAAAGATCTAAGTCAGATAGGAACGTTTGTTCATGATATTTTTGTTCTGCTGTATTTCTATAGTGGGGTCTCGCCCTGGTGAATTATTCACATGGTACAGAATATTATAAATTTAATATGTTATTTTTACATAATATTAGAACATCATTCTTTCAGACGACACATAATTCATTTTATATATATATATATATATATATATATATATATATATATATATATATATATATATGAGGAGAGAGAGAGAGAGAGAGGAGAGAGAGAGAGAGAGAGAGAGAGAGAGAGAGAGAGAGAGAGAGAGAGAGAGAGATTTAAGGGGAGCTATCACTGTCGCTCCCCTTCTCTCCCCTGAGACTAGTTCAAGAAGAATTCTTAATTAGCATGTGAAATGGTGTCAATATGGTAATGACCTTGGTGACTGGTAGGTACAGGGTTCGCACCCCGGTACCGGCTCCAAAATTACCAGCTTGTCCTTTGTTTTGTATTGATTTGTTTGTTCATTAACCAATAAAAATGACTACAACTTATTGAGATTAACAAGAAAAATCTATGCCTGAACACGTTCCAAAATGAATGAAGCTTCGTTATTGGCTTTGCTCGGATTTCAGAATATACTGTGAAAATATTTTCTGTTTATGACCCTCCCCATGCATCTAATAAGGCAACGTTTATAAATTAAGTTGAAAGAATTCAGTAAAGAATTTAAATAATAAATACCGCTAATTCTTGTAAAATTGCAGACTCCAACGAGATTCATGAAGCTTAACCTCTTTCTATTGAACTTGATTGACGAACAGTTGCCTCACGCAAGAAACCCACACCTACGTACGTTTTGGAGAAGAGAGAAGACGCTAAGAAAATAATTAATGCATAACGCTTAGAAATTTGAGCATACTGCTTTGTTCTGTTTAGTCGTAAATTTTGTTTGAATTTTGTTTCAAATTTATTGAAAAGGTGGGGGACTGGTATCATTTTATTAAAAAATTTTTAATTATTATTGATTTCGTATTTGTAGCACCTTGTAATTATTTGATATACACATAAGTACACTATTATGTATTGACTATTTCAAGACGAGCAGTTAAGTGGATATTATTCACATATACATAGACGGACGCTAAACGGTTAAAGGCGTATAAATTACTTTATAACTACAAAAACAGTAAAAAAAATTTAAAAAAACCCCAACAAAACCCCCAACAACACAACACAATAAAACACACTTATAAGCCAGGCGAGGGACGGGACGTAGCCCATTGGTAAAGCACTTCGGTTGTTCTAGGATTGATGAGCCCATTGGACTATTTCTCATTCCAGCCAGTGCGAAATGACTGGTATATCACAAATCCTTGCTACTGATAGAAAAATGTGGCGGGTTGCTTGTATAAAAATAATTAAATGTTCGACATCAAATAGCCGTTGATTTGTAAATCAATGTGCTCTTGTGGTTTCGTTAAATTAAACAAACTGTAACTTTATCTGTCTGCACTAGACGCGCAGTCGACGGTGAGTACAGTGTGTACATCCTCTCCAATTAGAACATGTTCTATTCCTCATGTCCGTAAAACGCGTCTGTCTGTTTGGATGATGATGATGATGATAACTAGTTTAACGTGCCCATATACCACTAGGGTTTCGAACACGCCCATCCCGAGTCCGACCTCCGATAAGATCGGTGGCCTGACTCGGGATGTGGGGAGGGGGGGGGGGGGGGTAGTGTTGAAAATGGGCAGAATTTTGAAAATAGCAATTAGTAAAAAGGTTAATAGAATAATTTTTTTTAAAAATTAAAAATTACAAGCCAAAAATAAAAAGAATTGACTGCTCGGCCGAATATTTATATAATTTGGAGCATTTTAGAAGGACAGTCCAAAAATAAATAAGAGAAAGAAGAGAGGATCGGACTATTTAATAAAAAAAAAATTAAAAAGTAATTTCGACATAAAATTTTGAACGAAGGTCTAAATGTTTAAAGTCCAATCTATATGTCCACGTGAGTGGCCTCGTTAAGGCCGTTAGGGTGTGGAGGTTGGCCTACGGCGAACTGATGAGCGGAGAACCGGTAAAGGCGGGGATGAAGTGCTTCCATCTCTGGTCGGCGAGGATGGTTATAACACTCCAGTAGTCGTTGCCGAAAAGGGCTTTGACGATCCTGTGGATGGTGTGGCTATCCATCTCTCTAACTAGGACCACTTGTAGGTAGACTCCTTCTCGGCGCTGAGTTAGTACCAACCCCGTCTTGCCGGCTGTAGACTTGATGGTGTGTACCTCGTAAGCGCTTCCATCAGGCAGTTGTTTCAGCTCTGGTTCCACTAGTCCGCCCATCAGTGATGCCGGATCCGAGGTGTCCCCCTGCACGAACTTCAGGAAGCCGGACCTGATTTTCCCGATCTGAACTTTCCAGACGGCTTCCGAGTCGGAGGGGGACGGTGCCTGTGAAGGCGGAGGCCTTGCCTTGTCAGGCTGGCGGTGGCGTAGAGGGAGATGGAGGTCCGTCTGCGGGCGTCTCGCACATCGGCGCGTTGAGAGCATCCCTCGGTGTTGACGGCGGGTCCGGATGAGCTGGTCCTTTCGTCTTGGGCCGAGCCGGGGGTGGCGACGCAGAAGGGACCGCCGCTGGCGGTTGAGCTGCCAGGTTTGTTCCCCCCTGAGCCGCTCCTGGCACACGTTTCTTCTTCCTCCGTCCTCTTCCCTTCCTCTTCTGCGAGTCCGAGTCGCCGTACACCAAAGTCACGGTTGCCCGTGACCCGGTGTACGCGACGCGAAACTCCAGCAGCGATCCAAAGCTTGCAATCAAGCCCCCCAGGTGGTGGGGGGGGGGGGACAAGGGGGAGGCAAGTCGAGAGCACAGGCGACAGCGTCCAGCTTCATCGAGAGTTAGCTTGGAAGTGAGGGTCTATTCGGAATCACAGCTATAGTGTAGATGACGTAACCATGGCGTCTAGAGATGTCTGTGAAGTGCCAAACCAACATCTAGCTATAAAAATGGACCCTAATGTCATAGAGAAACGTAGTGTCTCTTGGTATAGAGCCGAAGATCTTATCATGGTGGAGAGTAGGACCAATAATAGCATAGACTAACTTTTATAGTTTGCTTCTAGCTAGAGTTGCTTCACTCTCACTATGGCTGTACCCTCTACTTTTTTATTGAATAATACTAATTTAAATACTATTAATAATAGTAATAAAAATAAGAGCAAGGGTTTAGTTATCCTTCTGTGGACTTGAAATCGGCAAACAAAGAAACAAACAAAAAAACCCATCATTTTATTAATTGGCGATGACAGGAAATGTAACAATCTCGTCAAGCGTAGTCGTCTTACTTGTTGGTAGCATACGAAGTGACAGGTCGGTTATACTTGGTTCTAACATCTAAACAAAACGTGTTAAAAGTCCAATAAAAATAACCAGTTAACGATAATTACAAATAAATGTTTTGTTACTTACACATTATTATTCATTGTTCATTTACCCCTGCGCGTGCTGTAACCTCACCGTGGTGCAGGGGTGTAACATTCTCTTTGAGAATGGCCAATACAGCACAAATTGAAGTTTAGAGTAAAATTCGGTGTCCGTACAATTCTGTGATACTTGTATTTGTATTTTTGCACAGTTCTTTACACTGTTTTTGTTTAAACCTTGAATTTTTATATTGATGTTGATCATCACTTTATTTATTTGCATTACCATAGTTTGACACCCAATAGCCGATGTATTTTTCGTGTTGGGGTGTCGTTAAACATTCATTCATTCATTCATTCATTGTTCATTTACGTTGGAATACGACTACGGCTATCATCTTTAAAGAAATAAACCAACAAGTGAGAATCTCACTACGCTGTTTTTCCCTGAACTCGGAATACTTAGGCCGATCGTTCAAACACCTCGGTCGATCTGCCGGAACATTGCGACTCAATACGTACATTTCCGTATCAAGCGAACAGCAACGGAAAAGCCCGATAGTAAGGATTTCCGAATGTGACAACTTATAAATAGTTTGACACCGTCGCACCGGTGTTCCAGTATTGTGTTAAAAAATAAAAATGACCAAGAAGAACATTATGCTAATAATTAATAAATGTCGTGGTTT
Organism: Gigantopelta aegis; assembly: GCF_016097555.1. Taxonomy (NCBI): domain Eukaryota; kingdom Metazoa; phylum Mollusca; class Gastropoda; order Neomphalida; family Peltospiridae; genus Gigantopelta; species Gigantopelta aegis. The sequence continues at coordinate 58,583,012 of NC_054708.1, read as the reverse complement.
AGTTTGTATAATCATTTAGGTCTATGATGGAATCAATATTACAAATATTTCGATTTATATACTTAGTATTACTTATTTAACTCAAACTAGCTCCTTTACGTTTTATGCAAGAAAAACGCCTGCAACAATTATTCAGCAACTGGCCATCAAAGAAACGCCGACGTGTTTGATGTTTATGATGTTTATGATCTAAAATTCCGCCGTCTTTAATTCTTTGCCGACTTTAATTCTTTGCCAATCGGTCTTTACATTATTTGCATTTGTTACCGAGATATGTTCATGACTTGCTGTGCCAGTCAGGACAGATAACAGATAATGGAATTTGAGTTAATTTCTAACTAAAAGGCAAAAAAAAAGTGCCGTTTGGGAAAATGTTCAACTGAAAAAAAAAAAAAGACACGGGCGAAATCCAGGAGGGGTTGGCAGTTTGTAAAAGGTGTAAGATGAACCTTCGCTTTACTAATCTTAGCACACACCTGAGTCGTCATCACAAAATTATTGCACAAAGTGGTAAATCTTCGACTACTTCATCTACACAGAAGAAAGTACCAATGCTCACACAAACTATAACGAATTTTTTTTTACAAAAACGAAATACAAAACTGCCAGCGAAAGACATAAAACTGTCACTAAAGCTATCGGCAGATTCATAGTTAAAGATCTCCGACCTTTCAGCATCGTGTCAAATCAAGGTTTCAAAGATATGATTGAACAACTTGATCCCAAATACGAGTTACCATCACGCACTTATTTCGCTGAAACTGTCGTACCTAACATGTACCAGGAATGTCGCGCTTATGCTATTTCTAGTATCAAGCATGTCCCAGTAGCACTCCTGAATGATGGATGGACAAGTAGAGCAACCCAGTCTATGTTACTATAACAACTTCTCACATCACCGAAGACTGGAACCTTAAATCATTCGTTCTTCAAACTAGATAATTACCAGAGAGCCATACAGGTGTAAACATCGCCCAAGTTTTAACTGACGCAATTTCTGAATGGGGCCTTAACAAGAACCCTCCTTTGGTCACTGATAATGCGGCAAATATGGAAGTTGCAGCGAGAGAGGCATGTTGTATTCCTCATATTGGATGCTACGCTCATACACTCAACTTGGCAGCGCAAAAGGGCCTTAAGGTGAACGCCGTGTCACGAATTCTTGCTCGTGTATGGCGCGTCGTATCCTTTTTCTTCTTTTTTTACCGTAGTACGACTGCTGCAGCTTTGCTAAAAGAGAAAACTAAACAGCTAGGACTTAAAAATGTTAAGTTACTGCAAGATGTACCTACACGGTGGAATTCTGCGTGTGATATGCTGGAGAGGTTTCGTGAACTGCAGCCCGCAATCTACGCTGTACAAGTGGCTAAAGAAATTCGTAGCAATGTGAATGACATATCAACATTATCTGAGGCAGATATCACGATAGCAGAGGACATTGTGGCGTGCCTTCTTCCACTGAAAGCAATTACAACTGTATTATGCACAGAGAAGATGCCTACTGTATCTATCATTCTTCCACTCCAGAAAAAATTGCTGACAAGTGTTCTGGTTTCTAAAGAGATGGATTCTGATGTTATTAAACAGATGAAGAAGACGATGGCTTCTGATCTGGATAGCAGGTAAGAATGTGTTAATGAATATAATCATGGAGTGCATTGCATAATCATAATATGTAACTGTAAGCGTTCCTGTCCCAATTATTGCTCCATGACTAGAATATCAAAAGCTGTGGTATGTGTTGTCCTGTCTGTTGGCAAATGAAATATATACTAGGTTTCATCTAATACTATTATTACTATATGTCACAATTACCAAATGTTTGACAGCCAATAGTCGATGATTAACAAATCAATACATTCTAGTTGTGCCATTAAACAAAACAAACTTTTAACTGAATTTTAACTTGAAATTTGTTATCATCAAGCGATAAATGCTCTTTGAGCTGAATACTGTATTGACATTTTTTAAAGAGTATGTTACCGAATTTATGTGTTGCTCCAACTGTTGAAAAATCTGTACACTATGTAGCCTACCAAAGGGGATAGAGGGGGGGGGGGGGGGGGGGGATTACACCAATACACCCAATGATGTTCCTTTGAAAAATAATACTTTCAGGTATGCCAATAAGCAGGAGTTTTTGCAGGAGTGTACTGTTTTGGATCCTCGCTTCAAAGCATCCTGTGTCACTACAGAGCAGCAACATGAGGTGTATGACAGACTTGCTACCGAAGCAGCTAGTTTGAAGTCACAACCTCAGTTACCTGTATCTGGGAAGGTGGAACCGAGCACATCAACCCCAACAGTTACTGACCTACCGGCGTTACCAGACTTGCCAGATGTTGAATCAGCTGGTAAGTGTTGTCTTTCATTTAATTACCTTTTTCCAAAGATTGTAAGTATAAGGGTGACGAAACGTTATGACATGCGTAGACACTTGAAAAATTGTCAGATTAGAGTTAATAATGGATACTTTGAAATTTTTAATGTTACCCTGTACCCACAAAATAATTACTGGTTTAAAATTATTATTTAACAAATACAAACAAGGCATATGAACATATTTTTTTTAATTAAAACAATTCAAAATTCAAATTAGAAATAATTACAGATTTTTATATATTTAAAGAGATCATGGAATCTTGCACATTAATAATCACTAAAGTAATTAAAACTATACTTTCATTATCATATAGTCGCAATATGAGACACATGTCAGCCAATTGTAAAATTATATATTTTTATGGAATATGAGAAATATATTCACTGTTAACTGTTAATTATTTCATGGACAATTAATCTTCTTGATATTTAATTGTATTTATATTAAATATCAGAAGAAATTGGCTCCTTATTTAGTATTTACTTCTGTTGACTTTATTTTTAAATTTTATTTTAGCGGCAAATCCTTTACACTAGGCCAAAATACAGGGCTGTTTCAATACTATATTTCAGATTTACAGTCCGATGTCAAACTAGTAGATGATGTCAAGTCTGTCACTGCAATCACGACAAAGATTACTAGTGACCTCACTACTCAGTCTGGTTGTGCTAGTGGTGGTTTAGCCTCCATTTTGGGTGATGTTGTTTTTATAAAGAAGGAGATGTTACCCCAGAAATCCAATTTGGAACAGGCTATATTTGAGATTGATGTGTTCAAGGGACAGGCACTAATACCAGTGTCAGAAGACCCATTGGTCTGGTGAAAAGGACACCAATGGCAGTTTCTTCTCTCCCAATTAGCAAGGAAACGGCTGTGTATTCCAGCGACCTCGGTACCATCCGAGCGTGTATTCAGTACAGCTGGGGACATTGTAACAGCACAGAGGGCCGCACTCAATCCTGAAGTAGTAGACATGTTGATTTTCTTGAACAAAAATATGGCCTGAAACATTTAGCCTCACAGATGAAAATAATAAAGATCATTAAAAAGTTTATACCTTCTGCTTTTATTAAAAAACAACCCATAAATATTAAATTTAAATAATATCAAGTATATTGCAATACATATTGCAATACGGTTTCTTATATCGCAATATATCGCAATACGGTTTTGACTGTATCGTTGCACCCCTACCACCCACCCTCAATTTCTGAACCCTGCGCAAGACTGCTTGGATGACAAGAAAGCAGAATTTTTGTTAACCGACCTGGCAAACCCCACGTTACCGGGTCCTTCCCCAGATTTCTTGATCTGTGATGTATCAATTTTTAACATAACTAAATGACTGGTAATTGATAAACATTAACTGATACATAAATAGAAAAGCTAAAGTTTGACACGATTCACGCTTTTGAGAGCAAAAACAAACAGCGCTAACAATTATTACAAATGCTCTTTGAAGTTAACCAGACTGTGTCTATAATTATTATGTAGCGAGGCTCTCCACCACGGACGAACATCCACAACCAAAGACAGGATAATTTCGTTCCACTTAGTCTATTTAGCTTAATCTATTATTCTGTAATTATGACCCTAATCCTCGACAGCCAAGACCACCCGAGACAGGCGCGTTTCACTTGTTTGACATGATTGACAATACATTCGTCTTTAAAATACAATCGGCAACGACAGTTTGATCAATCCACACGCTTAGAGGTGCATACTCTATTAAATCTTTATGGCGGGACCAAAGAATTAGGTCGAGAGATCGAGTTTATTGAGTTTTCGAAGGTCTTTATTACTAGTTTGTACAGCAACTCGGCGGGGACCGTCGCTTCAGATTGAGAGATCGACATTTTCGAGAGATCGAAGGTGGAGTGATCGAAGTTTGACTGTATATACAATATATAGATATTTATACATCAATACATACTAGCCAGTGCCAGGTCTGCCCACTGTGTCATGCACGTAAACGGGGTCGACCGCGTAGATTATAGGCCCCAGGCATGTGGTTGAGTTAAACAGTCACCGAGCATGCCAAACACAGCATATTTTAAGATAAAGATAAAATTTTACCTTTAAAAATATGGCAAATGTATATGCTTCACTTAATTCTGGACCTCACGTTTATTATGATTGCCAACGTGGATGTTTTATTTTTCGTCTCATTTGAATTCTAACGACAGAGAATTAATTTAGGTGGTTTTTGATATCCTTAACAATCAACCGCTTGCTGTTATGGTCTTATTGTTTGTCATAATCATTCAGAGTACATTAATTATTTTACAAGCTGTTGAAATAGCCATTACTTGAACGACTTTTATTCTTACTAAAAAGAAATGTATATAACATTCAATGCTATTGTTATAAATGAGTTATTTGTTTCTTATCTAAGGGTGGACTGATGTCCCAATCCCCATCACTCGCTTCATAAAGATTTTGATTAGCCATTCAAATGATTATATGTTAATGTCTTTACTAAAGTACACACCTAATTCATCATTTCCAGATGCCGTGGATATTGCAGAAATGCCATCCCTCGACGTAGACTGAGAAATAGCTGCATCGAGCAAGAAAACCCTACCTAACATCTTTAGGTTAGGAGAAAAGGGAAGAAGAAAACTGTGTTAATATGTTACGTTGTGCGTTTTAACACAATTTTAAATAAGACGTTCTTATCTTTTGACTGTTTTTGAAATCTTGTTTAAAATTAATTTGTTGACAGAAGATTTTAAAAATGTATTAATGTAGATTTGTCATTCTGTTGTTGACATACATTACGTTATTAGTCCATGTAAAAATAAAATACAAAACTGAAGGCACGCAATAACTAGTTGAATGCATGTAATACGAACAAACGTAATTATGCAGTATCAAAGTTATAGGTGTCATATTTAGTTATTTTTGTCATATTTATTTCTGATAAATTAATCTGATTAATCGAATCCTCCACATGTAATTGTTGCATAAATTGTAATGTGCTATGACGTTTTATAAATAGTGGGTTTTCCATGACGTTTTGATTAAAAATATAAAAGTTCATAAAAAAAAATGCTTCATGATGTACTCACTGAAATAGCAGTCTTTTAAAAAAAAAATGTGAATGTGGAAATGCGATCTAAATTGAAACTGAGACGTCATATGTGAAGTAAAGTTTGTTTTATTTAACGACGCCGCTAGAGCACATTGATTTTTTATCTTATTATCGGCTATTGGACGTCAAACATATGGTCATTCTGACACTGTTTTTAGAGGAAACCCGCTGTCGCCACATGGGCTACTCTTCCGATTGGCAGCAAGGGATCTTTTATTTGCGCTTCCCACAGGCAGGATAGCACAAACCATGGCCTTTGTTGAACCAGTTATGGATCACTGGTCGGTGCAAGTGGTTTACACCTACCCATTGAGCCTTACGGAGCACTCACTCAGGGTTTGGAGTCGGTATCTGGATTAAAAATCCCATGCCTCGACTGGGATCCGAACCCAGTACCTACCAGCCTGTAGACCGATGGCCTGCCACGACGCCACCGAGGCCGGTCATATGTGAAGTAGTCAGTCAGTGTTCTTAGATTTTTCCAATAATATAAATTTATAAATATTAATAAATCAAAATCCCTGGTTGTAATTTTTATGATCATGTAATTCCAGGTACACTCTTTACGTTTGTCAACATATATTAACGCACTGTATTGTCTGTATGAACTTTTGAGCCTATCCCTTTGTGAACTTATTTTTTAAATGTACATAGGTAAAGATAAAAAGATAAACTCTTGAAGGCTTTATAAATTGCCTACAAATGACCATTGTAGGAATGAAGTGTTACAAATAAACAATTCATTGTTTTAGGCCAGAATATAACATGTTATAATTTAATTCGCTCAAATCGCTATTCAACTACATATGATGAACATGGAAATATTGTTCTGGAAATAGGATCAAGTTTACAAAATTTGAGTCTATAAAGTCAGGTTTCATATATGCATTGTCCCCCATTCAGTTAGCCATGTTATGTGCAGTTACGCGCACTATAGGTATTTTACACGCTTATGAAAATGGAAATTATATTTTCTGTATATTAACTATTGCGATTTGGCTACATATAATCGAATGGATGTGAGTAAATATGTTGACATAGGCAAATAAGTGAAAAGTGACACATTCAATTGGTAGGAATCGCACGCATACCAGTAGCGTAACCAATCATAATATTGGTCTTGGTCATATTGAATAGCAGCACCCCCGAGCGTGATTTTAGCAAACGTTTATACAATTATATTTATATACATAATATTTCTAAAGAATTGTAATTTTTGTCTTGTATTTTTGTGTACGTCTAGTTTATTTCTAATTTGTTGTTTTAGTGTTTAAATATTTGTTTTTATTTGATGTAATCTTGTTAACTCACAATACTATTTTTATCACTAATATAACATCTATAATAAATACTGAATCTGTTCTCGCGGAGAATCTTGAATCTCTTCGTACTGAAATCTGTCAGATCTGGCCTGGTACTTTCGTTTCGAGTCTAGACTCGAGACTCTAATAGAGTTTGAGACACTAATGTCATGACAACGCCATACACATTGTATGTGTGTGACGTCATTAGATATTGAGTCTGGACTAAACGTTTTATAAGCACAGGCCCAGAACAGAACAGAACGTTATTACACTCAGGCAGTTATGCAACGGCGTAGGAGGAACATACATATTCTGAACTACAACACATAAAGATAGGTGAAAACATCAAGACCCAACAGACGAGGACTTAAGAAATGTCAATCTACAACACAGAAGGACTTGTGGAAATATCAAACAATGATATGAAATAGCAAGCTACAATACAGAGTGACTTGTACAGACATCAAGCTAGGACTTATGAAGCTCAAGCTGCAACACAGAAGGACATGTGAAAATATCAAACAAAGATTTATGAAATATCAAGCTACAATACAGAGATACTTGTACAGACATCAAGCTAGGACTTGTGAAGCATCAAGCTACAACACAGAAGGTCATGTAAAAATATCAAACAAGTACTTATGAAATATCAAGCTACAATACAGAGTGACTTGAACAAACATCAAGACAGGACTTATGAAGCATCAAGCTACAGAAAAGAAGGACATGAAAATATCAAGCAATGACTTAATATCAAATGTCAAGCTGTAATTCTCTGGGAGTTGTAAAAACAACCTTCTTTAATAGTTTTAAAATAACTCGTTACTTCATAGGAGTGACTTATTTGTGTACCTTTATAGATTGCTGTATTGTTATGATATTAATTATTGGTGTTGAACTGTTTTAATCGCTACACAAGCTGATACGTCAATAAAGAATGTCTGTTTGTTCGCAAACCTGAAAACAGGAAGACTTGCCTAGTATCAAGTGTTTCAATATTGTTGTTTTAAATTTTTAGTAAAACGTGTTTACGTTCAAGACTGTTTGGAATGTTTTCACTATACTGAGCCACTCTTGAATACGTTACAAACAAATATGTAATACATGTAAAACGTGAGAGTAAACGTGAAAACTATCACAAACCAGATTGATTGTAGTTATATTGTAATAGAAAGCAAGGAAATGTTTTATTTAACGACGCACTCAACACATTTTTATTTATGGTTATATGGCGTCGGACATATGGTTAAGGAGAACATAGATATTGAGAGAAGAAACCCGCTGTCGCCACTTCATGATCTACTCTTTTCGATTAGCAGCAAGGGATCTTTTGTATTCACCATCCCACCGACAGGATAGCACGTAGCACGGCCTTTGATATACCAGTCGTGGTGCACCGGCTGGAATGAAAAAATAGCCCAATGGACCCACCGACGGGGACCGATCCCAGACCGACCGCGAATCAAACAAGTGCTGTACCACGGAGGTACGTCCCGCCTCTATATTGTAACAGAGTATTAATGTCAACGCGTATTTCAAGTTGTTCAGTGGTACAATACAGCTGGCGTGTTGTCAAAGAGCATGGCGGTGTCAAGTACAGCGTACACATCATGTGTTTAACAATTTAATAACCCCTTGAACATTGTCCTTGTCAATGCGTACATACGTAATACTTTAACATGCTCATATACCAGGAAGGTTTCGAGCATGTCCGCCCCAGGGTTCGGTCTCTGGGAAGCCTGGGGCAGTCCGGGACAGAATTTAATCAGGATAATTTTTACTTTAACCCAAAAGAAGGGACGGGGACTTTATAATTTATTTGCGCATTGCCCAAAATTTCAATATAAAAATAAAAATAATTTACTACAATAATTTTGGCGCATTATATATCGGCCATTTCTAAAAGTAAAGAAAATTAAAGAAAATTTTGACATTTAGCCCTATGAGTTGGATAGGAGGTTCTTTACCAGGATTTTGGGCACCCGCCACAGGAAGTTATTTAGTGGGTGGGGAAGAAAACAAAAGGACATCCATCCTATTGGGAGACCCGAGGGGTGAGGGGGCAGGCCCCCGGACAAACCTAGCTCCCCCTACGGCCGAAACCGTCTACGCCCTATGGCACCTAACATATTTCCGGTGGAATAACCCCCCCCCCCCCCCCCCCCCCAGCCAGTCCAACCGTCGTGCCCTCCAGTCTCGATGCCCCTTAGTGTTAATAGTCCAACGGTGGGGCCACTAGGAGAGTGATCCAAAGTTTAACACGCATCCGTTGGAAAGGAAGGCAGGATTGGAAAGTTTTGCGTCTGGGGAGTCCTGGGGAGCGAAACGTATTCTGATGATCCCAAAGTCCAGAGGCGCCTCTCTGTCAACCAAGAGAAACAGAACGTTATATCATTCATCAGACGCTGGCACCACTTTAATTTTTAAAAACTAGAGGGAGTAAACGAGGTATAGTACCAGGTTACTCCAACTAGCATTGGAGCAGCGCACCGCCCTATTGAATTAAAATTTCTTTTTATTTCAATGAATTAAAACCAGTATAAAATAAATTAAAACATATTAAAAAGAGCACGCTTGTAAAACCTATCAATTTAAAACATATAACACCAAATATAAACGACGACCATACATTGCTAGTAAGATGTTTGTCAGTCATCGAGTAAAAAGCTTTGGCGCTTTACTTCGCTCAACAGCATATTCGCTGAAGAGCAGAATCGAAACAATCTCAAACGACCTACGTGTACGACTGCGGTGTACAAATGTGTACGTCAAATCTGCCTGTGTAAATCGCTGGCACAAGCTACTGTATATTATGTAATAAGTTTTGCATGTGATGTTTAAATATGTTCTATGGATTACTGATCTGAAATAAAAATCTATTATTATTATAATTATTATTATAAATTAAAACGTTATATACAATATATGCTGGTCGGCGAGTATCTGGCAGTAACAACCCCCCTCTTTACCAACCTGAAGCAAAACTATACATCCACCATACATACAACCAACACCACAAATAGAAAAAATATATAATTATAATTATAAAAGATAAATTTTGTTATATATTTATAATTGTTTAAAATACATTAAAAGAGATTATAAATCCGGTACAATTTTATTAAAAGTTCTATAGCATGCCAGGCGCAACGTTGCAACCGGAAGTTGAGAGAGCCGAGAACCGGACCAAAGTACAATAAACGGGTTTAGATTAGGTCCCCCAAAACCATAAGGGTTTGTTGTGACCATAGTAACCAGCTGAAGGATAGCATAATTAGTGCCACCGAATACCGACAGCCTCAATGAAACTATACTAATTAATTTAATATAAGTCCCAATTTGGTCATATTTGCACCAGTCTAACAATGCCTAACCAATGACCAACTATGGACTACAACAATAGAGCTATGGAACTTAAATATTAATTTTTGACTGAAACACAAAGGCGACTAACAACCTGTCTATTACTAATTTGTTTTCCTTTGGGGGATTAAGTAAATTAAACACATTAAATTACAAATTATTATTCCTAAAATAATTTTCCAGTTTCAGTCTAATTTTGTCATGTTTAGTACAGTTCATCAAAAAGTGTTTTACATTTTCAACTTTATGACATACTAAACAGTTAAAGCCGAAGAGACGCCCATTCTAAGTCTTACACTATTTTTAGTTGCTTTTACATTAAAAGAAACTGGACCAGGTTTAGCCGCCTGTGGCTTAATATAGGCATGCCACACTCTGGTCCTATGGTCCCATTCGGTTTGCCACAGGTGCCCAAAGTGTGGTTCAGCTATAGAATTAATTTCATTAAAATTGTAATCTACTGAAACACCGACAGTCATATCCTGCAAGCTCTTTTTGGCGTTTACATCAGCTAATTCATTGCCGGCTATTCCTACATGCGCGGGAACCCACTCCAGGATGAGCTCAGTACCTCTGGCGACAACTTTATTATAAAATTTGTAAAAACCAAATTATAATTATATATTGCTTGCAGGGCAATGAGACTGAAGTATAGACCGAAATATTATCTGATAGCCTAGCCCTAATAGCTATAGATTTTTAAAATATTTTTGGATGTTTAATTATAAAGGTCATTCCTGTTTTTTCAGTGGCTGGGTCCTTTGACCCGTCTGTAAAGACCTGGGTCACATCCGGGTAAATGTCTCCAACCACTGTTTTGAAACAATAATTTTCTTAAAAATAAGGTTTTTTGTTTTAATAATTTCTTCCCTGACGTGATAATGAACTTTTGGAATGTTGATCTGTCAAGGGAACTCAAAGTGAATATTAGCTCTACTTAGAGGCAGACCAACAATACCAAAGTCATTAGCAAATTTATTTAAGTATAAAACAACAGACGTGTCTCTCATTCTGTTAATATTGATTTTAACAGGTTTTAATTCATTAACTGGAGAATCAGGCACTAGGTTACGAATCTTACTAATATATTTCAACCCCTGCCTAATACTCCTAAGGGCAAGTGGCATTATGCCCAACTGTCATATGGCATACAGACAGCACTCCCAACAATAATTTTGAGGGCCCTGCCATATATGCCATCGAGCTTCCTTAGCTGAGTTTGGGAGGCGCAGCCAAAGGCCTGTGCTGCATACTGCAATCTGGACACGATAAATGCCTTGAAGATCATGAGCAGTGTTTTCCTATCTGAACCCCATGGTGTGTCTGATAGTACCCTAAGTAAATTAAAATAAATGGTGCAATTACCAGTCACCTCAGTTATGTGCTCTCCAAAACTAAGATTGTGGTCAAAGATTACTCCCAGAAATTTGACCGATTGTACCTGGTTAATAATAACTTCGTTAAATTTTAGTTTTAGATCACACACTGATTTAAATTGTCTTTTTTTGTGAAAAACAATACTTTTAGTTTTAGATTTGGAAATGGTAACATCCGACTGGAGATCTTTTTGAAGGTCATCATATGTATTTCCTATTCTCCAGAAGGCTCTATCGTCTGCAAAGAGACCGATACTTAGTTTAGTTTTAATGCTTTTATTAGTAGTGATTAGCGCTGTAGCCAAATCAGTAATAAAAATGGCAAAAAGAGCAGGCGCTATCGCTGAGCCCTGTGGTATACCATTTTCCTATGTTAAAATGTGTGTGTGTGGGGGGGGGGGGGGGGGGGGGATAGCCATTAACATTAATAGCGAATGTTCTGTATTCCAAAAATTTAAAAATAAAGGTGAACCTCGCTCCTCTGATCTCCATTTTGTATGCTTTAATTAACAGGCCACGTCGCCAGACCATGTCGTACGCCTTTTCAATATCCATAAAGACACCGCGAACCTTGTGTCCATTCCGGAAAGCATCTTTGGCCTCGGATTGAAGACGCACAAGGTGGTCAACGGTTGAGTGGTGTTTCCTAAAACCACTCTGGAAAATGGACAATAGTTTGTTTATCTCCAGAAAGTGGATAAGGCGATTATTCAACATGCACTCCATGGTCTTGCAAACGCTTGATGTTAATGAAATAGGTCTGTAATTAGTAGGGAGTGAGAGGTCCTTACCCTGTTTTGAGAGTGCAAACACTTCAGCGTGTTTTCACTCTTGGGGAAGGTATCCCTCACTCCAAATTAAATTTAAAAGTTCGTAGAAAAGCTCCAGTGTTTTGGTGTGGCATTTTTTAAAGAAAAATATAACTGGATTTATCAGGCCCAGGAGCTGAGGCTTTTCGGCCACCAAAAGCATTAAACATTTCATCAATTTAAAGGGTGCATTATATGGGAGGAGAGCAGAGTTCTTGGGTCCATGAGGTCGTTTTAGCTTTATTAATACTGAGTTTTAATTTATATTTACTGTCTTTAAAATTCCGAATATTATCGTCAGTATTAGATTTTTGCAATAATTTTCCATATTTATTTCTGATTTTTTAAAGTTTAGAAAGTTCCTCAGTCCACCATGGGACTGGGTTATGTTTACAATTAGTAGAATAAATTGGGATTGTTTTCTCTGCAATATTGATAATAGCCGAAACTAAATTTTTATTAAATTTATCAATATTGGTGTGACGGGACATGCTCTTAAATTTGTTTTCGCCTGTGGCGATTTTAATTGTGTTAGAGGGCCGTGTGCAGTTTAATTGCACTTAAGCCCAGATGGGCAACTTGTTACGTAATATCTCCGCGCGACCGTACTTCCAGCCAGGTGCGGAGGCCATGTGGCGAGTAGTTACGTAATACCTCTGCGAGTGCGGTTTCGACGACCGTGATTTTGGCGACCAAGGCGTCAGTAAGTCTGACGATCAGAGGAATTATACCGACTCTGGGAGAGGTGGAATATCAGATGATAGGGGGAGGTACCGCCTTGTACCCCCAGGCGATTTCTGATTTTATAATAAATAGCTAGTTTTTAGAGATATCGGGGCAGAACCAAAAAGGAACGCTTCCCGGGAACGTAGTCCGTTAGGACTTGGTAAATATCATTTCTGCTTTGTTGTATAACCTTGATGTGATTGATGTGACTTTTAATATTTTAATACTGTATTATACCAATATCTTTAGACAGTGTCTTCGGTCATCTGACGAAGTAAATCGTAGACTTTTGTTCTATATTTTATACGAGTATTTGGTAATATAAAGCTTAGCCAGTCATCCTAGAAGACCTAGGTAAACTGTAGGTTATTGTCTTTATTGTGATAGGTACCAGTATTAATTCTGTGTTACAAGGTTACTGAATGAGTAGTTAGGGTTAATTAAAAATTAACCAGTTAGGAATAGAGTGGTAATTCCTTTATTAATTAACTTCTCCTAGAAGCGTTTTTCAGTTATCACACGTGTGGGTGTTGTGTCACGGTGAAGTGATTCGCATATTGTGTAACTAGACACCTAGAGATTAACTAATTAAGTGATCAGTTCTGGGTTGTTATTATTGTTGTTATTAATTAACTACTACGGCTGTACATTTGTCAGCGTAGGTTAATACAGATTCCAAAGTGTATTGTGTTTTGTTGTGTTTCTAGTGAGCTATACGTGCTATAATAATATATACTTTATATAAGATCGTATCTCTGATCATACCTAGACGAGCCATACTAGGGTTTAACCGCCTGTTACAGAGAGATCTAATAGATATACAGTTAGGAGAGATATTTTGATAATCGTGTTTTATTCAGTTACGGGTATTATAGAATCCCCGTGACAGGAGTAGAAAATTGGGGCGCTCGTCCCGGATCTGAAACGGGACATGCATATTTAAAAAAGTATTGTTTGTAAATGGGGGCTTTATAAATTATTTTTACAAATTTACTAGAAGTAGCAACGTTGTTCACTAGAAAATTAATTAATAATAAGTGCGGCATATCTAAATATGGATAAGAATTTGCTGGACAGGCCTACGCTCAGTGTAGTGGAGATTAAGCGAGCACGTAAGGCCGAGTTAGTTGAAATCGCGGGTGAGCGAGAAATTGATTTAACATCAGCTAAAACCTTAGGTGATATAAAGACAATTATTATCCAGGAAGTTTTTGGTGATAGGCCTGTTATGGAAGACAGTGAGATTGTTCCAGAGATAGAGATAAATGAGTTAAGTGTGGAACAACAATTAGCTTTTAAAAAGCTTGAGTACGAAAGAGAAGAACGTGCATTAGATAGAGAGAGAGAAGAGAGAGATAGAGATAGAGAAGAGAAAGAGAGAGAAAGAGAAGAACGTGCATTAGATAGAGAAGAGAGAGAGAGAGAGAGAGAGAGAGAGAGAGGGATAGAGAAAGGGAGAGAGAGGGAAGAGAGGGATAGAGAGAGAAAGAGAAAGAGAAGATAGGGATAGAGAGAAAGAAGAAAGGAATAGAGAATTCCAGTTAGAAAAATTAAAAGTGGAACATGAGTTAAAGTTGAATACTGAAGAAGTTAGACGTGAGGCAGGAAATGGTTTTAACATGTCGGGAGGCTCATAGATCAGTGCCTGTATTTGATGACCAGGAGGTAGTTATGTTCTTCCAACTTTTTGAACGGGCCGCTAAGCAGCTAAATTGGCCGCAGTCTAAGTGGACATTGTTAGCCGTGTCTAAGTTTAAGGGGAAGGCTAGTGTAGCTTATAATTCAATGAGTGATGAGCGAGCAAGTCAGTACGACCTAGTTAAGGCGGCAGTGTTGAGGGCGTATGAATTACGACCTGAGGATTATCGGTTACGGTATAGCGAGTTGAGAAAAACGCAGGGTCAGTCTTATAGTGAGTTTGTGGCTAAGAAGGCAGGGATGTTTGATAAATGGGTGATTTCTCATCAGGTAGAGCCATATACCGAGTTACGGGAGTTGTTGATCTTACAGGACATTAAAAATGGATTACCAGTTAGCTTACGTATTCATTTAGAGGATCGTGATGTCAAAAAGATAGAGGAGGCAGGCATAGTGGCAGATGATTACGTGTTAATACACAAAGCTCAGGCAGTACCGGGTAGCTCTTTACAACAGGGTGATAAGAAGAAATTTCAGCCAGGTTTTTCCCGGGAAAGTAACTATCGGGGAGAGTCATCTAGTTGGTCAGCTAGTCAGGCAAGGAATGCACCTGGTGGGCAAAGTAAGGATAGACCTGCATTATCAGCCAATGCACGAACCTTTCGTCCACATTGCAGTTACTGTAAAAAGGATAACCATCTTATCGGGGACTGTTTTAAAAGGAAACGCGATAATGCGCAAGTGGTCGGTTTAGTGAGGTCAGCTCCGTTAGTGAGAGAGTTAATGGTTAGTCCCATGGCAGAGAAAGTAAACCCGTATGTGTCCACTGGTATGGTTTGTGATGTGAAACAAGAGTTGTGTCCTAAGGCAATATCAATCTATAGAGATACCGGGTGTAGTCAGAGTCTGATAACGCAAAAGTGTTTAGCTGGTATTGAAAATTCAGATACGGGACGTAGTTTGGCTTTAACCTCGGTTACTGGAGAAAATATGGTTGTCAGGTTACATAAGGTTTTCTTGTGTTCGAAGTTTGTGACGGGACCAGTCATTATGGGTGTTGTGAAGGACTTGCCTGTTGAAAACATAGGAGTTTTGTTGGGTAATGATTTGACTAGTCAGTGTTGTCAGCCGAAATGTGACCAATTGTTAATGACAGACAGCCCTTTACCCATAAAAGAGTGTGAGGTTGATGAGATTAGTTATCCTGCGTGTGTAAAGACTAGGGCTATGGCCAGTAGGTTAGCACAAGACGCAGAGGATATTTGTGATTTGTCTGATACGTGTGTGAGCCATGAAATTGGAATGGATTAGGTTATCAGTAAAATGGTAGATAAGTCAACTGACAAATTAAATGTGGTGGAACCTGTTGATCTCCCGCAGAGGGGAATTGAACCAGTTGTGTTTGATAGAGGGGATTTACCTTGTAATGGACAAGAGTTAATTCTAGAGCAGGGGGCTGATCCAAAATTGTTGGCAGTTCGCACTACATTGTTAACTGAGAGAGTATTGATGAATAAAAGAG
This sequence comes from Gigantopelta aegis, assembly GCF_016097555.1. Lineage (NCBI taxonomy): Eukaryota > Metazoa > Mollusca > Gastropoda > Neomphalida > Peltospiridae > Gigantopelta > Gigantopelta aegis. Next base: position 58,566,797 of record NC_054708.1, on the reverse strand, counting down.
TTAGGCATAGGAGGTTGCCGGCGACCGAACTAGCTAGGAAGCAACTGAGCCATGCTCAGAGCAAAATAAAATCAGTGTTTGATAGGAAGGCTAAGAGTCGGGAATTTAAACCAGGGGATAAGGTGCTGCTGTACCTTCCCATTAAACGGGGTTCTGTGCAGAACAGGTATTTCGGGCCCTATGTTGTGCACACACGGGTTAATGAGACAGGGTATGTGATAAACACTCCTGATAGGGTTAGGAAAAGTAGGTATTGTCACATCAATTTGCTAAAAGGTTATTTTGACAGACTGCCGATAGTTCCAGTACTACCTGTCCAAATTGAGAGACACTCAATTTCCTGTGATGACGTCAAGACTGCAGAGGTCAAGTTGACCAACAGGCAGATTCTCGCAGACTTGAACCCCCAGCGAGCAAAGCTGACTACGTTGAAACAAGACAATGTTTCCATTTGTCAGAACCTTCCAACGGTTACCAACACCTTAAGCCAAGATGTGCGCTTGGAACCGAACACTACACCGATTCGACAGCATGCCTATCGGAGAAAACCTGGAAAACGTGCGACGCTGAAAAAGAAGGAAACGAAGTTCCATTGGCCAGATGAATGCGAGAAGTCATTCAACCGTCTCAAGCAGATGCTCTCCTCGTCTCCCGTGATGGCAGCACCAGACTACCGAATGCCGTTCAAGCTAGCTGTGGGTGCCAGTGACGTGGGTGCTGGAGCTGTGCTGTGCTGTTCCAAGAAGACGAAGACGGACTGGACCATCCTAATGAAAGCTTCCAACCAGAGAGTTTTGAGATGGAGTCTTCTTCTGCAAGAATACCCAATTACCATTGAACATATCAAGGGCACATCCAATGTAATCGCTGATGCCCTATCCCGAATTTGAACGTTATGATAATGTGTTGACATTCTTTATTTCTGTTTTGTTTATATATTTTTTATTTGTATACCAGGGACTCAGAGACTCAGTGTGATTACTGGTAGTCACCTTATTATTACATGTGTTATAAATGCCCGTATGCGTCGGTTAACGCACCTTTTTGTTTTAATGTAGTATATTTCCCTATTCCTAGAGTAGAGGAAATATCCTTTTTGAGGTGGGGGTGTGTGACGGAACATGCTCTTAAATTTGTTTTCGCCTGTGGCGATTTTAATTGTGTTAGAGGGCCGTGTGCAGTTTAATTGCACTTAAGCCCAGATGGGCAACTTGTTACGTAATATCTCCGCGCGACCGTACTTCCAGCCAGATGCGGAGGCCATATGGCGAGTAGTTACGTAATACCTCTGCGAGTGCGGTTTCGACGACCGTGATTTTGGCGACCAAGGCGTCAGTAAGTCTGACGATCAGAGGAATTATACCGACTCTGGGAGAGGTGGAATATCAGATGATAGGGGGAGGTACCGCCTTGTACCCCCAGGCGATTTCTGATTTTATAATAAATAGCTAGTTTTTAGAGATATCGGGGCAGAACCAAAAAGGAACGCTTCCCGGGAACGTAGTCCGTTAGGACTTGGTAAATATCATTTCTGCTTTGTTGTATAACCTTGATGTGATTGATGTGACTTTTAATATTTTAATACTGTATTATACCAATATTCTTTAGACAGTGTCTTCGGTCATCTGACGAAGTAAATCGTAGTCTTACTGTTCTATATTTTATACGAGTATTTGGTAATATAAAGCTTAGCCAGTCATCCTAGAAGACCTATGTAAACTGTAGGTTATTGTCTTTATTGTGATAGGTACCAGTATTAATTCTGTGTTACAAGGTTACTGAACGAGTAGTTAGGGTTAATTAAAAATTAACCAGTTAGGAATAGAGTGGTAATTCCTTTATTAATTAACTTCTCCTAGAAGCGTTTCTCAATTATCACACGTGTGGGTGTTGTGTCACGGTGAAGTGATTCGCATATTGTGTAACTAGACACCTAGAGATTAACTAATTAAGTGATCAGTTCTGGGTTGTTATTATTGTTGTTATTAATTAACTACTACGGCTGTACATTTGTCAGCGTAGGTTAATACAGATTCCAAAGTGTATTGTGTTTTGTTGTGTTTCTAGTGAGCTAAACGTGCTATAATAATATATACTTTATATAAGATCGTATCTCTGACCATACCTAGACGAGCCATACTAGGGTTTAACCGCCTGTTACAGAGAGATCTAATAGATATACAGTTAGGAGAGATATTTTGATAATCGTGTTTTATTCAGTTACGGGTATTATAGAATCCCCGTGACAATTGGTATCTCTTATCTGCTCATGATCTAATTTAGCACAAAGGTGTCCAAATTTAGACCAATCAGCTCTATCGAAATTCCATTTAGTTTTATATTTAGTTTTACTTATCCAAATATCCGAAATATTATAAGTAATTTTGATTGGGAGGTGATGACTACTAAGGTCATCAAGTACCTCCCACTCACAACCAGCCGCAATATACTAGATGTTAATGTAATATCCAAACAAGACCAAGTATACTAAGTGTTAGATAGGAAGGTAAAACTTCTGTCATTTAAGCAGGCCAATTCCAGTTTTTCAATAAAATTGTCCACAATACGGCCTTGCAAATTGGTAACCTTAGATCCCCAAAGTTTGTTCTTACAATTAAAATCTCCTAAAATAATTAAATTTTAAAAATAGTTAGCAATGGGTGCCAAAAAATTATTTAAATTTAAAATTTTACCCGAATTTGTAGGATGAATGTAATAATTAAATAAATTAATATCCCCAGATTTAGTATGGTTAGACATTCCCAAAGTCTCGATACTTGGATGGCTGATTGCTGTTTGAATTTGAGAGTGGGATATACCATATTTAACAAAAGTAGCCACCCCTCCCCTATAAGTATTTTCATTCGTATGAAAGAGTCCAGTATAACCGGCAATTTTGAATTCCGTAAATAACTTAGTTTATCTTTATCAGTATATTTTGGAATCCAGGACTCCTGAATGGCAATAATATCTATATTTTTATTCGTTTCCAAAATATTTTTGAGCTCACGTCCGTTTCTGCGCAAGACACTGGCGTTCCTTATTGTTAACTTTCTTATTAACATTAATACTAGAGCTATTGTCATTATTACTATTGTTATTTAGTTTATCTAAATTAACCGTTATCGGGTGTATAAGCATAATGATTAGCTGTAGCTGCTCAAAAGATTATAATGGAAAGCCATAGAAGAATAAATCTAGTTATTCATATTAATATGTAGGCTTCCAAGAAAACGGACAGTACTAGTTAGAAGAACTATTGAAAAGTTAATCCACACTAGTATTTGCCCTGCTCTCTAGAACTACCAGGGGCCTAATTCACTAAACTCTCTCAACTTTGCGATCTCGCAGTGCAATGCTAAAAGACTAGCAAAGAGGATGCTGTGTTGTCTAGCAGAGCCTAAGAGACCATGAAACACTGCGTGCTTCAATGAAATTTGGGTCAACCTTGATAGCTAAATGATCATTCAGCACCCTGTATGCATATCTGGAAGCCTCGATAATGTCATCTGAGAAAAAAATTTGAGTGTGGGGATTTCGGAATCTCTCGTGTCAAAAAGATACCAGCAATAATCCTAACCAATTCGAGAGCTGTAATAGGTTGATCCGGAACAAATTTGTTTGCCCCTGAGGTCTCGCCGGCGTAAGAAGTTTCATTAACAGGCTGAGCCCCTGTGTTTACATTACTAGACTCAGCCTTACGAGACTATTTTGCGCCAGTCGCCGAGACGGTGGGGTGAGGCGCATTCACATGTCTACCCGCAGGTCGATTTATGGGGACACCCCTGTCAGCCATGATGCGGACCGGCCTCTTATAGTCAGGGCACTTCTTGACGTGAGTGCAATGAGCCCCCCAGCAGTTCACACAGGAGACGGGTCTCGTGCACGGACTGTCTGGGGACCTCCTGGGGTGAGTGGTCCCACACCTAAAGCAGACCGGATGCTCCCTCGTCGACCTGCATTTCCTCTGGGTATGCCCCCATCTCTGGCACCTGGCCACTTTATCGGTTTCGCCTGATAGGAGTGGCGAGTGTGTGCCACCCTCTTCACCCGAATAGACCCCACCCCCGGGGGACGGGCGAGGAGGACATCCAGGTAGTCATTATTCCACAACGTTATGTTGGTTTTGGAGAGTTTGGGATTGGCTAATCTGACTGATTGGAGTAGGGTACTCCCCTGCACTCCTTTCAAGTCAGTTTTGACAATTTTCCTCAAGGAAGAGAGGGGTGGGGGGTGGTTGGGGTGGTGGCTCTGCCCTGTTGAGTCGACCCCCTCTAGTTACAGTTTGGTAGGGGATGGAATTTTCCTTTAGAGTTGGGGTGGGCGAAACTGGTTCACACCTCCCCCCCCCTCCCTTGTTGGATTGACTTGTTTATAGAACTGGGGAACCTCCCCTGGCCGCCCCCGGGGGCCGGGTTCCACGTGCTCGTCAGCCTGATGCGTACGTGCAGTTTCAACAGTTTGGCCAGAAAAGGAATCCAAACTGCCTTGCTTTGCTTTAATAATTTTGTCAAGCTCATATACCACTAGAGTTTCGAGCATGTTCGTCCCGGGGCTCTTTGGATAGCCAGTGACTTGCTCCGGGACAGATCCAAACTGCCTCTACCGCTAAGAGCGCGGACGCGATTGCAGGCATCTACTATCTAGTATAGGCTCGGGGGGAGTGGGGGGAGGAGGTTAGTTCGCGTATATGACTCTTTTAGAGAGTTAACTTAAATTTTCTTGTTCTACATGCCAAGGCCTTCAGAAAAGGTTTGGGTAACACTTAAGTACGTTTTCTCGTGCACGGACTGTCTGGGGACTTCCTGAGGTGAGTGGTCTCACACCTAAAGCAGACCGGATGCTCCCTCGTCGACCTGCATTTCCGCTGGGTATGCCCCCATCTCTGGCACCTGGCGCACTTTATCGGTTTCGCCTGATAGGAGTGGCGAGTGTGTTCCACCCCCTTCACCCGAATAGACTCCACCCCCGGGGGACGGGCGAGGAGGACATCCAGGTAGCCATTATTCCACAACGTTATGTTGGTAATGGAGAGGTTGGAATTGGCTAATCTGACTGATTGGAGTAGGGTACTCCCCTGCACTCCTTTCAAGTCAGTTTTGACAATTTTCCTCAAGGAAGAGAGGGGTGGGGGTGGTTGGGGTGGTGGCTCTGCCCTGTTGAGTCGACCCCAACAGTGAAGGGGGGTGAAGGTTAGTTCGCGTACATGACTCTTTTTGAGAGTTAACTTAAATTTTCTTGTTCTACATGCCAAGGCCTTCAGAAAAGGTTTGGGTAACACTTAAGTACGTTTTCTCAGCAGAGCACATTCATGGTTTTCGTTTGGCCGCCAAAAGGCTAAAATGAATATATTGGAGTATTGGAGTTTCATGCAATAAATAATTAATTGACACCCATAGATGATTCATTTTGATTTATTTCAATTGTATGGGTGTTACTAACTATATTTTAGCATTATTCATTGTCATAAACCTAGGTTGGGGGTACAAAATGACCTTATTTTACATATTTTTACTCAGAAATCGCTTTCGATTTGAAAGTGGCTCAAAGTCTAATGACTTCTCAGTCAACCAATAATGTAAGCAGAGTTCCACAAATTGGCCAACAGTGTCTTCATCAAGTGCTCAGAGCAATACAGGTTTCAATTTGATACCTTGGGTTACTGGAATTTACCCATGGGGCCCATTGTATCAAATGTTGCAAATTATGTCGGTGTGAGAAAACATCACTCAATTCCTGTAAAATATGTATTTGTCTGATAAGATTTGCTTGAGTTCTGCAGTATTTTGTATGTTTGAAACTGTTGTGCTAATAATGTAGTATTTAGGACAGTTATCAACGATTAATAATGATAATTCATGAAAGGTTTATTTGTACTATATTAAACACCGTGTATAGGCCTGATGTTTTTAATGATTGAACATCATTCTTTATTAACGTGGACTTTTTTATTCGATGGGTTTTTGATTATTATCTCGGATATTGTAAGGAGGAAGAGGGGTGGATAATTTGTGTATTTGACGCTCTTTTTTAAGTGTCACTTGAAATGTTTTTCTATATGCGAAGTTATGTCTCATTTAGTATTCCGCTGCCATTTTGGACGCCATCTTGGAATTATTCTAAGTAGGTCAACTCCAAAAAATCACAGTAATGGTACCAATCAATTCTTTGGAGCTAAAAACATATTTATAGACACAAAGATTAACTTCTTGTGACACTTACTTTAGGAGATATGATCATTTGACGAAATGCCCTAAACGTGTTTATTTTAGGGGGTAGGGATACAATGGGCCCCATGGGTATCATCCAGTAACCCAAGGTATCTAACTGAAACCTGTATTGCTCTGAGCATTTGATGAAGAAACTTTTGGCCAACTTGTGGAACTCTGCTTACAGTATTGGTTGACTGAGAAGCCATTAGACTTTGAGCTACTTTCAAATCAAAAGTGATTTCCGAGTAAAAATATATAAAATAAGGTCACTTTGTATCCCAAACCCAGGTTTATGGCAATGAATGATGTGAATGATGCTAAAATATAGTCAGTAACACCCAAATAAATGACATAAATCAAAATGAATCATACATGGGTGACAAATAATTATTTATTGCATGGAACTCCAATATCGTCATTTTAGCCTTTTGGCGGCCAACCGAAAATCATAAATGTGCTCTGTGTTACCCAAACTTTTTCTGAAGGCCTTGGCGTATAGAACAAGAAAATTTAAGTTAACACTCTAAAAGAAAAATGTACGCGAACTACCCCTCACAGCCAGGACTAATCGGTGTTTTCGCTATCTGAACTAATCGGTGTTTTCGCTATCTGAATCCCCATCTCAACACACTCCCAGTCTGGAGCTCCACGCGGTAAGACGTGTTTGTTTCGCTTGTGCACATTGCACGTGCGTTCGTGTGCTCGACTTGGGGATTCTTCATTTCGTTGTTTTTGTCAGCGAAATGAAGTTTTCTACTGGGATGTATGCGGCTAATGGAACTGATTGAACGCTGGAACGCTTCTTGTTTCGACCGCCTGCACCACCAGGTTGGATTCTGTTTTAAGCGAGATTCCTTGCCCTTCCGTCATTTCTCCGGCTGACCATGTCGACTTATTTTTTCGTGACTCGTATGACGGCCATTCTGTAGAACGCCACGGTTGTTCGCGTTTAGTCTCTACATGTCCGAGCCTGTCCTAGCAGCACTGGAAGATTGACCGCCCCATTCTAAGAAGAAATAGGAAGCGGGGTCGGCCCCTACTACTCTTTTCTAGACTTTGCTTTGTAGTGATACCATCTCGTATCCTCCGGAGTCGGGCCCGTCCGCACCAGTATATCAACCCATGACGACTGGACTATACCCTAGTCTGATACTGTCTCTCTCGTTCAGACGGATCCGACTTCTCAAGATCTATAATTTCAGCACAGCACTACACCTTGAACATCTAAAGACTGTGAATCTAGGGGTTGTCTTGACGGGATGCAACCCATCTCGTCCCTATAAGCTGTGCACCCAAACGGCTTTAACGAGGCCACTCACGTGGACATACAGATCGGACTTTAAACTTTTAGATCTGCGTTCAAAATTTTATGTCGAAATTACTTTCTTTTTTTAATGTTATTAAATAGTCAGATCCTCTCTTCTTTCTCTTATTTATTTTTGGACTGTCCTTCTAAAATGCTCCAAATTATATAAATATTCGGCCGAGCAGTCAATTCTTGTTATTTTTGGCTTGTAACTTCTTCTTTTTTTAAATTCTATTAACTTTTTTACTAATTGCTATTTTCAAAATTCTGCCCATTTTCAACTCTACCCTACCACCCCTCCCCTCATCCCGAGTCAGGCCACCGATCTTATCGGAGGTCGGACTCTGGATGGGCGTGTTCGAAACCCTAGTGGTATATGAGTACGTTAAAGTAGTTACCTACATATCATCTCAACACCTTTTCGACTGTCAACAATGGCAGTGGCCTTGAGACGGGGGCAAAGTGTTTTGTTAAATTTTTCATGTATGAACCCTACCAAGGCCAAGCTCTGGCTAGGGCCGGGTCCAAACGTATCGATATAACTAACCAATTAATAATTTATTTGATAAATTATTAGTATCACTGTCGGTGGGCTCAGAGCTACACTCCTTAAATACAACCGCAACCTCATCGCCACTATCAGGGTGGGGCCTATAATGTTCAGAATTGATCCCAGGGCAGCAAAAGGGGCGTCACAGTGCGTTCGAATGAAAGACTGTCCGTTTGAAAGCCTAGAGTAGAAAAAGACAGACGTTTTGAACGTCCCTGAATTTGAATTTGCTTTCATGTCCGAAATGGTATGCTGTAAAAATTCCAACCCGTAGGGAGTGGGGTCAAAGTTGCCAAATTAAATTCTCCTCAAAACTGGAACATTTTGGACTTCACTTTTAGATTTTCTAGTTACATTTTTGTAGATTTTGGAACGGTTGAGAGGAGTTGGAGAACAGGCACCACTGAGAGCGGCGAAGAGGTTGCTGGTTGGAACGGCATAATGCCTGCTATCGTTAAAACTAGCACTACTAGTCTCACCTCCCTTCTTCTTCTGTTCCGGTGGTCCCGACCGAGCTACAGGCGCCTTTCTCTTCCTCATCTCTCCAAGAGGAGGTCCCGGGGGTGGCGTCGGCGACCTGGGGGAGGGTGGTAGCTCGGCAGAGAGCGTCGGTGAGTCTGGGGTGGGGCACTTACCTCGCCCTTGGTAACCACAAGTCATTGTGAACATCTTTATTCATTGTACTGAGGTCCGGTTTCTCACTCTCTACCCCAGAGCCGTTAGAAACATAGCAGACTTCTGACCGGATGGGGCTGGGTAACGAAAAAACATCACTGGTTGGGTCAGTGATTCTGCTGACCTCTAGATCACGGTCAAAGCTAAGTTCACGGGCTAGGCTCTCATCATCAACCGGCTGCAAAATCCCCTTCCCCCGGGGTGGCACCCCCACCCCTCACATATTTCTCAACAGTGAAGGATAGGCCACCTCCAGGGAATTGGGTGTCACGTCTGGCACGCTTAGACGGGTTTGAGGACAACGGTGTCGTCTTTATTGCGATTTTTAAGTCGCCCGAGGGGTCCCACGTCAAAGTATTCGCTCTAGAAATGTGGGACACATCGGGGAGGCTCGACCGGTCGAGCGACAACGCGATTGACAGGTTAGCCCTCTCGGTAGCTAACTTCACCGCCAAGGAATTTAAACGCCTGTTCATCTCATTAAGTAAACTTGACATGGTTGGAACAGGAGAACTAAACTAATACAGGCCAAGTTCAGAGCGCGTGGTGAAACAAAAATCAATAGCCGCGGTAGCTATTATTTACACAGTACAAAAACGCACAGCAGACTTACACTTGTGTATAAACTTGCACACAGCTTCAGGTTGATAATAAACAAGTAATTACCAGGTGGAAAATACTAATTAATTAATTATATTTCACAATTTTCTGCCCAGCAACAGAAGACCACCTCACTCGCCGACCGTCCATCCTTTGTCCTTGTCAATACAGAATTTCTAGCTACAAGCAACGCGTTTTTTTACACACCCATTGTTTAGAACAAAATTCGGTATTTATAATGACACATATACGTGTGATAAGACCTACTAGGTTTGCAGCGTGGTACCGGCTCCCACCCAGAGCGAGTTGTAACGACTTAATGTTAGGTGTACGACCACTACACCCACTTGTCTCTCGGAAACCACTAACATCTAACCAGTAGCCCACTGTCCTGGACAGACAGAAGTGTGTGCCCAGAACAGCGTGCTTGAAGCTTAATATAAGCACAAACATAAGTTCAAATGGATAGATGAATATAACACCGACCTCGGTGCTGTCGTTCGTGGATAAGACATCAGACATAAGGCTGGTAGGTACTGGGTTCGCACCTCGGTATCGACTCCTACTCTGAGCGAGTTGTAAAGCCTCGATGAGTAAATATAAGAACATTATACAGACTTCTTTCACTAACTAACAACTAGCCACTAACCCTCTGTTCTGGACAGACAGCCCAGATAGCTGAGGTGTGTGTGCCCAGGACAGCGTGATTGAACCTTAATTGGATATTAGAACGAAAATAAGTTAAAATAAAATGAAATGAACACATATACATCTGATAACAATTAATAAACATACGACTGGCTGCTCTTAGGTGATGACCCAGTCGCGACATCACAAACATCATACACGTTAACAAATGATATTTATTTATTTATTTTATTCGTGATTGCCTTGCTACATAGAGTGTACTCAGTGATAAAAACTGTCGATTTCGAAATTTGAGAATAGCAGGCTCGTAGAAACGATATCTAGAGTGGGGGCGTGGGGAGAGTGGTCCACAAGTCATATCTTTATCTTTATTTATATAGAGTAGGACAAAAACAACGTACGTTTTCGTCTCCGAGTATGGGAATATGTGCCCCCCCCCCCCCCCCGTTCTTAAAGTATTGCGCCTAAAACACTGGAAACCATTTATATTATTAAACCTATACTAGTGTGTTTCCGACAACACTACCCCCCCCCCCCCCCCTTTCTGACAAGATGCGGTTTTGATTTTTTTTTTTTTTTTTTTTTTTTTTTTTTTAGCAAGACTATAATTAGATCAACCCCTTCACACAACAATTATTCACCATGTTCGTGGCAGAGCGAAAACCAAAGCGCTTGAGATATATATATAGTTATTTACTAATTTAATAAAAATAAGCACTACTTTATACATTTTCTTGAATTGGAAGTTGATTGGTCAACACCGGTTTCAAAGCAAACGTCTGTCCTACAATGAAATGCTTTAGTTTTTGTTTTGTTTTAACAAAGAAGAAAAAGGCGAGATAAGCGTACAGGTTTGGAAATTTGACAAATAGTGGCCTTAGTGCCCCCATAGACGTACGGACTTCCATTTTTGTAGAGGGGCAGGCTGTTTATTTATTTATTCATATTAGCATTACTGCCAAACAGCTGTATATGGGGTGCAAACTAATCACTACGCATTTTTACATAGATCGCAACTAATTTTGCTGGTAGAATGTTGGGAATTCACATTAAAAAGGTCTCTTGTTAATATTACGTTTTGCCCGAATATGTTTGTTATGTTTGACCAAATTTGAGGATGTACTCGCAACACAAAATATTAATTAGAATATAAAAGTTAAATACTAGAAGTGCATCAGTTGTACATATACTAGTATAGTAAGAAAAATGCTAATAATATTATTATTAATAATAATAATAATGTAGTAGATGATCATAATTGTCATAATACTACAAAGGCCACGTAAAAAAATGGTTCCTGCTACATGCACCTCCACCCCACCCAAAAAAAAAGAGAGAAAAAAAAGAAGAAAAACAAAACAAGAAACACAGAAAAACCAACAACAAAATAGGGTAGGTAGGAATGGAAACTTTTTTTCATTTTTTAAAAACGTTTTCCCCATTTTCGAGCTAATATTTGCTGAATTGTATTCTAGGTAGTACTAAACCAAATAACTTCCGGCTGGGTCAAAGTTCGAGGTGCACCGAAATTTTTATAGAGAAATGAACACCACAAGTCCTGTGATTAGTTATAAATGTGAGTGTATTGGTTGTAAAAAATAATAGTTTCATCTGGGTAAAAAAATATGCAATTTTATTTCATCTAGTACCAATGTGTCAAGTAGCCTTGTGCTTGAAACATGTATGGGGTACCTGTAAAAAAAAGTACTCGAATTTTGTGCGGAACTAGGGTAGTCATAGACGCTACCCGTTATCTCAGAAACGAGCAGCTTGACCCCCAATTTTTTCTGATTCACTTTAAGTGTGAGGGTGGTAGTAGTTATATCCGTGGTGTTTATGTCGATTGATACGCTGCAGATAGGAGTTTTAGCCACATATGTTACTATTGTCGTCTATGGGATTTGATTTGGTAGTATACACCCTATAGCACATATTCAGTGCATAAGAAAAAAATATTATGATTTTGTCATTTTATTTAATTAAACTATACTGGTTGAATAATTAGCCATCACTCGACCATGCAAGTTCACAATGACCTTGACCTTGACAATAATCTCTGTACATGGCTCTGAATGGAGTTTGAATCAAAGTTATCACTGAAGAAAAGTTGGTTTTGGCCTATAATTCATACTGTAAAGATTTCAATAATGTCTTTTTACATGGTATTTGACTTGCCATATACAACTGCTCTTAAATATGGTATTATATATAGACAACCTAAACTAAGATTTTAATAGCAATTTATTTTTATATTAAAAATAGCTTGTGCCAATAGTGGGTTAATGTCTTTAGTTTCCATTAACATTGTTAATTTTTCGTGTATGAAATTCTGGAAACTCAAATTTGTAAAGAACTTGATTTTTATCTAAGCCAACGAACGTTCTTCCTAATGTTCGCGAACTATTTGTTTTTTATTACTTTGGTTCAAAGACTTTACAAAGTTAAAATAACAAGTTACAGATCTTCCAAACATTGAATTACCGTCACATTGCTGTCATACATGTCGAATGCATGCGGTTAAAATTAATAACAGTGATTATTAAAATAAACAAACATCATAAGGCCTACGCTGTATTCTGGATTTTCTCGTTACCGGTCGCGAGATCGCTATTAAGCTAACTGAATATTTGGTATTATTATTATGTTTGAGCTGTCGAATAGATTATGTAACCGTTTGTTCACATCAGAAGATAGGAAATGGTTTAACCAAACGTTTAGCCACTTGCAAATTTTATTAGCCTTTTTAAAAAAATACGTTTTAATTAGCCAATGGCTAATCTGGCTACCGACAGCGCGAGCCTTGGATGTTTTCAGTGTGTGGGAGTTTTGGGAAGGGGGTGTTAGGATAGAAATGATTGATTGCCAACTTAACTGTACTTTTAAAAAGTGCTTCGTTTATTCAGTTAAATGGTACAGTTGATTCTGTCAATGGGCATCTTCTTTGATCGGCCTTGAAGCTTGATTGCTCGGCACGGGAATCCGGTTACGCGTAAGCGCCTTCCTGACGGATTAGCGGTCCCAGTAGATGTGGTAAAATTACTAAACACCAGTTGTGAGCAGACGACTGGTCCATTTTTAGGTATTTAGGAAGTGTTTTACCTGTCATAGTAATTAGGTGTGCTTGATATACTGGTACACAAGTTGTTTGCAAGAGGTAGTCGACTGCCACGCTCGTACTTGTGAAAATTGTTTTTCTAAAGCACTTCAAATCAAGGCGTAGCGGCAATTGATTTAAGGCGCTTCCACGCCGTCAAAGCGCTTACTTTACAGACCAAGGCGTGTCGGGCCGTTACGCCTAACGCGTAAACCCTTGATATGTATATTATACACATGTATGCGTATGTATGTATATATGTATCTGTTTAATACATTATAAATTTGGGCTATTACACGTCCGCAGGTACAATATCTGGAGTTGGGTAGGAGGCAAAATCTTGAGTAGTAGAGACAATCTTGGGAGGGGGAGAAGCCATATTTATATATAAAGTAGAAGAAAACCTATATTTTTGTACTGCATGCCTGCTACAGACATTTGCACACAATTTTTTTTTTAATAAAGTTTTTACACTTTTTACAATACATTATTGTGTTTGTGTGTGTGTAATTTAATTGCATATACTTTTATTTTAAAAATTAAAATTAAATAAATAGATGTAGCAGCCGAAGATGGCAAAATAAATACAAGTATAGAGAATGTCCAATCAACTCTAAAATTAGATTAAATGAAAACCACACAAATTTAATAATAAAAAGAGTATACTCTTTATTCAAGAACTGGATGCATCTGGGTTTATTTTTGTTTTGTGTTTTCATGGAAGTAGATGGAATTGTGTATTTTATTTACAGTATAATGTGGAAATGTTATCATTGCACATGCTTTAACCATTTTGGTTGCTATTAACATCGGTTATTATCGACAAGCAACAACATTAAACTCAACGTAGTCGCATTGTGTGTGGGAAGCCATGGCGTTGCATCAGGTTTGTCACGTTTTAGTGCCTCTACCCAGAAGCGCCGCCTGGCCTCTTCTTTTTGAAATTTGTAAAATAATATTTTTTTTAACATTAAGTTATGATTTATGCAGCCAACTGTATAACATGTTTTCGGCATCTTGGCCGTTGACTGTTGTAAATGATCGACTGAAGTTGACTAAATTCACTATCAAACCATACGTAACTAAGGAGAAGCTTCACCGCGTCACGTGATAAACAATGGCGGATAGGGCCGAAGTACCCATATGTTCGGTTCCGAGAATACTTGCCACGGTCACAACACAATGTAAACAAACAGTATAGCCCCGGTAGCTATTTACTAAGTACAAAACACCACAACAGACCTACAAACTTGTACACACTTGCGGAACACTTCAATCTCATAGTAAACAATAATTAAAGTGTATAAAGAACTAAATAATTAACAATAAGGCTGAATTTCTTCCCACTAATTACACATCGCCATTCTCGCCGACCGCCATATCGGTTTTCCGACCCAGCATAATGGGCTATTTTTGGTTGGGTTTTTCCAGTAACGCTATTTCTTGAAAAGTATAGTATATAAATGTTGCGGGTGAAACAAATCTATTTATATTGATAACTCATTGTAAACGTCAATACATCTGGGGTACTCTACGTCTAACAAGAAGGTAATGTTATTTATAACGTACACGTATTATGTGTTTATTCATTGTTAAGATTAGCAATACTCGAGTCTACATGTGCATGTAACGACACATCCGGCAGCCATGATGGACTTAGTCAGTTGTGTATTTCCTTACTTACGTCGCAATATGTTAGTTTCAGCTTTTTAGGAAAGATATATAGAACACAGGTATCCCCAAACAACAATTAGGGGATGGGGGGGGGGGGGGGGGGGGGTGTGCTATAGTTATATATATATTTTTTTTTTTACGCTATTTACAATTTTTTTATTTTTTTATTTTATATACCGGTACGTTATTTACCATTTTTTGTTATTATTATTTTTTTAATTATTATTGTCCCAGAAGAATACGTAGTGTTAGGGTTGGGGCCCTAAATCACTACTACAATACATAGCATATATATATTAGCAGTAACATATACAGGTAATTACATAGACATATCTAGTATGAAGAAATATTCTTTAAACTCCTCTAGGGCACTGACCTAAATTGAAAAGAAAGATAGAGAAAAAAGAAAAGAATAAAAAGAAAAGAAATAAGAAACGAAAGAAGGAACAGAGTTACTTCGTGCATAATTGCGCATATATGACAGTATATTCATAGAGATACCCACATACATAAATGCATACACATATATATTATGCATGTACATATATTCACAGATGTACCCACATCTACCAGAAATATATACGGAAGAAATGAAATTAAAAGTATTATATTTGTTCTAAAATGTAGTCTGAATTTTGTTTTTCAAACAAGCTGTTTCCATGTCGAGATTATCTTTAAGTCTCAATAAAATAGTGTTTGCCACGTTGCCCATTCATTATTAAATACATCGTATTTACAAGTTTTTAAAAGAATATAATCTTTCAATTTCAAATTTATGTTGCATTATGCCATGTACAGCGTTAATACTTAAACATTTCTTTTGTATTTTCATACTGTATATATAATATTTTATATTAATTATTAACCAGTTTATAAAATCGCTTTTATTATTATTTATCAAACCAAACATTATAATAATTTTATTAAAATGAAGTATAGTTCCTGTTCGAGTAAATATCCAATCTGTTACTGCTTCCCATAAAGTGTGTACCTTATCGCAATCGAAAAATAAATGTTGTATTGTTTCAGGAAAATTATTACAGAAGTTACATATATCAGAATCAGTGTAGTTAATCTTGTATAGAAAAGTATTAGTAGCTAATATGTTTTGCAGTAATCTATACTGAAACCATCGAAGGCTAGAATCTTTCACACATCGAAATGGTAAAGCGTAATATTTTTCCCAGTCAGTTTGTTCAAACAAAAAGCCTTCATTACTATATTTTATCTGTCCTTTTGGCTTTACATACTGAGAATTTAAAATGTCATACATATCTCTGCACCTTTTTTTACTTTTTAATAATAGTTGCAGTTTTAAAGGGTATATAGGATTTTTCACCGTGTTAAAATGATCGTCTTTTAACTGATCTAATTTATATATAAATGAATTGACAGCATTTATTAATGATGCATAGTTGATAAAATTTGTAGTTATATGGTATTTTTCAACAAACTGGTCATATATTAAAAAAATTCCATTTTCGTCTAATAAATCGTTTATAAAAATAATGCTTTTACCAATATAGGTTTTATACAAAAATGGTTTATGATCTATTAATATTTTACTGTTAAGCCATATATTTGTTCCAAGTATGTCTTCTACATTATTCGGATTTTGTTTTTGTTGTATTTCTGCCCAATTTTCCAGAGTATCTTTCCAAAACATATTTTTCATGTGCAATGTTTTACGAACAATAAAATTATCCCCATATAAGATTAGATCCTTTGTGGATATACCTGTAACTGATTTAAATAGGGTTATCCATTTTGA
Source organism: Gigantopelta aegis (assembly GCF_016097555.1). Taxonomy (NCBI): domain Eukaryota; kingdom Metazoa; phylum Mollusca; class Gastropoda; order Neomphalida; family Peltospiridae; genus Gigantopelta; species Gigantopelta aegis. The sequence continues at coordinate 58,550,267 of NC_054708.1, read as the reverse complement.
GTTTTCTTGAAACAATCTTCGAACCCATACACATTTTAAAGCTATAAGAAAGTTATCTATATTTATCATTTTTATACCACCATTTTTGTAGTCTTGTGTTATTAATGTTCGTTTTATCTTTTCTGGTTTATTCTCCCAAATAAATTTTTAAAATAATGTATTCAGATGTTTTATTACTTTTTCGTTTGGGTTTGGTAATACCATTAAAAGGTGTGTTAAATTCGGTATTACTAAGGCTTTTAGAACCGTGACTCGCCCTAAAACAGTTAATTTTCTCACTGACCATATTTTTATTAACTTTTGCATTTCCAATATTTTAGGGTCATAGTTGAGTTCACCGATATGTTCTAACCTGACTGGGAATTTAATTCCAATTAGTTTAAATTCAGTTGCCCCCAAGTCTAGTTTCCATCTAGTATGGTGAAAAACATCTTTAGAAAACTTTTTACTGCCTATCCAGATAGCGCTTGATTTTGAATAATTTATTTTTAAGCCTGATGTATGAGCATAATTATCTAGAACTCTTAGCGTACTATGAAGGGACTCTGGTGATCCATCAAGAATGAAACTGGTATCATCCGCATATTGGGATATTAAATATTCTTCTCCATCTATAGTTATACCTTTAATTGATGTACAATTTCTAACAAGAATTGCTAGAATTTCAGCGCATATAATAAACACATATGGCGACAATGGGTCCCCTTGTCTGCATCCCCTTTCTAAATGAAATGGTTCAGACAAAAACCCATTTTGCATTACCCGAGATAAAGAATTGTTATATAAAGTTTTGATCCAGTCTTTAATAGAAGTTTTAAAGTTAAATATGTCTAGTGCTTTATTTATAAAAGACCATGATACTGAGTCGAATGCTTTTTCAAAGTCTACTAGTAACAGCAACCCAGGTGTGTTATGTGTTTCAGTGTAATACATAATGTCGTATATTAGTCTTATATTTTCCCCAATATATCTTCCTGTAATGAAGCCAGTTTGGTCTTTGTTTATAATTGTATCTAGTACTTGCTTTATTCTGTTTGCTATACACCCAGATGCCATTTTATAAGTACAGTTTAACAAAGTTAAAGGTCTCCAGTTTTTAAGAAATTCCTTAGTTTTATTTTCTTTTGGGATGCAAGTAATTATGCCTAATTTTTGGACATGAGACATTTCTTTGACAGAATAGCTATAATTAATGGATCTAACTATAAAATATCTAATGTCAATCCAAAACAATTTGAAGAACTCTGCAGAAAAACCATCAGACCCAGGACTTTTGTCATTTTTCATTCCCTTTAAAAAAGTTAATACTTCAGAATATTTTATATCTCCTTCTAATTATTCTGCTTCTTTATCACTTAATTAGTTAAATTTATAATTACCAATTTTTTTCATTAGATTGTCATTATTTTGCCCAACAGGTGCAGAATAAAGCTTTTGGTAAAATGATTTGGTTTCTTTTAATATTTTTTGTTGGTCATCGATTACCTCTCCATTATCTAATCTTATAGTTGATATTAATTTACTAAAGTAATTTCTAGATTCTAAGTTACAAAAGAACTTTGATGGTGTTTCCCCTTCTTCTATCCATTTTGCCCTTGATCTGATATAGCTACCCTTCAATTTTTCTTTTCTTAGTTCTGTTAGTTCATATTTCTTTTTTTCAATTGCTTCTACGTCAATATTTTCACTTTCTTCTAATGTTTTAATTTCAGCACGAAGTAGTTTTTCTAATTCATTATTTTTTTTTCTTTTTGAATGAGGAAAAAGCTATTGTCTTGCCTCTTATTTCCATCAGTAATGTTTCCAAAAACAGCTGGTCATTTATTATAAATTGAATTTCTTCTGTTGGAATCGATTTTAAATTTAAATTATTATATACAGGTACAGCATATTGATGTTTGATATGTTCTATTAATTCTTTTATTGTTTTAACATACTCTTTATCTGTTAGAAGTGAATTGTTAAACTTCCACAGTCCAGTACCCTTTTTCATTTGATTAAATTTTAAAATTAAAACTACTCCGGCGTGATCTGAACGATAACTATTCTCGATTATTACTTTCTTTACAGCAGGCATTAAATTATTTGCTATAAGAAAAAAAATCTAGTCTAGCTTGTTTGAGCGGTGGTTTTTTTCGCCATGTATATCTTCGAAGATTTGGATATAATTCTCTAAATGGGTCTTTTAAATCAAACAGTTCCATATTTTCGATGATTTTTTGTTGAGCGTTTGGGTGATTAGCATGTAAATAATATTTTGTATTTAAATGTTGATTTAGTACTAAATTAAAATCTCCACATATAATATATTTATCATTGTCAAAATCTACAATGCATTCCAATATAAACTGAAAGAAATCGGGATTGTCTGAATTTGGACCATATAAATTAATTAATGTTATTCTTTGTCCATCTATTGTAATATCTAAAATAAAGAAATTTCCGGAGCCATCTGATTTAGTTTTATGTATGCTATATTCAAAGTTACTATTAAACAAAATAGCTATTTCTCTAGCGTTTGTGGAATACGAGATGAAAAGGCATTTGTACCCCCACTGGGTTTGGATATATGGCTCTAATTCCATCGAAAAATGTGTATCTTGCAAACAATAAATATTAAAGTTCTTGCATTTTATATAATTTAATAAGTCTTTTCTTTTTTCCGGATCTCCTAGTCCCTGGCAGTTAAGTGTCATTATTTGAAAAAGGGCCATGGCGGATTTATGGCGGGGATATTATATTTTCCATGCTTCCATAAGTTGGATGTTAGTGGATTCAGCTTGTTTGAACAATACAGGTAATAATTTAGAATTAAGGTAATAGACTTTACACAAAGTATAAGATAAGTGAGAG